>NW_003315231.1:0-250154 GCF_000151505.1 Trichophyton verrucosum HKI 0517 | reverse complement strand
TTTAATAATAAAAATTTATATATTAATTAAGAAAATTTAATTTTATATTATTAGTAGAAGAGCTTTATATATTTATTAAATTAGATAAATTATTTATTATTATTTATATTAATAATATACCAATAATTATAAAAAAGAAGAAAATAATTGAATAATTTAAGATTTAATTAAATAAAATATTTAAATGAAAAATAATTAAAAATTTTTTTTTTCTAAATTATATAATATTTTAAAATAAAATTAAATAAATAATATTATTATTATAGAAAATATATATTAATAAATTACTTAATAAATTTAATATAATAAATATTAAACTAATATATATATTAATAAAAAGTATTAAAATAAATATATAAATAAAGCTATTAAATAATTAAAATTTAAATTTTTACTAGTAAATTTTAAATAATTTTAACTAGCTAGTAATTAAAATTAAATTTAATATATACTTCATTTTAAATAAACTCCAATAAGTAATTAAAAATATTATATTTATATCCTTATAATAAATTAAATATATTCTTAAATATTTAATAGGCTAATAAAATATTATATTAATACTGGATAAAAATTTAGAATATTACCTATAAATCTTTATTAATATTAGTAATGAGATAAATAAAAATATATAAAATTTTATATTTTCTTCTATATTAATCATTTAATTAAATAAAAGTTTAATTATTAAAAATTTATTATTTCTTTTAATATAATAATTAAATTTATTATATTTAATAAATAATTAAAATTTATTTTAGCTATATAAAGTATTTAAATTACTTAATTTATTAATTAATGAATTTATAATATTTTAATTCAATAATTTTAATAAAATAAAAATTATTATTAATTACGTTTATTATAAAATCATATATTAATTTAATAATGATTATTTTATAATTTAATAATATTTAAATAATAACTTTATTTAACTTAAATATATTAATATAAATAATAATACTACTAATAATTTAAATAAACTACTTAAATTACTTAAATTTATAAAATTTCTATAATTATTAAAATTATAAAATATTAGATAAAATTAATATTTAAATAATATATATAATTATTTTTTCTATATTATTTTATATATATTTTATACTAGTGAGGAGCGCTTGCTATATTTGCTAATTGGCTAATATATTATATTAATAAGTAATTAGTAATAGAATATATACTGAAAATTTTTACCTTACTTAGTTATATATATATTTATAAATAAACCCTTACTTAAATTTACCAATTTAGTAAGTATCTATATTTATATCTATATTTATATCTATATTTATATATTCGCCTACTTGTAGCTTCTTCTATCTATATAGCTTATAGAATAAGTACTAATAATAATAGTAGTAGTTTTAGCTCTAGTAGCCTCTATAGCTCGATACTAAGCGAGATATTATAGTTTACTTCTAAAATATTAAAAATTTCATAAAAATAAAAATAGCTCAGAACTAATAAAATTAAGGCTATAATTTTAAAAAGAAGATAATAGATATTATTAATATACTTATAGCTATTAAATATATTAGATAATTTAAGCTTTATAAATATATTAAAGCTATAAATTTAAACTTAGATAGGGTTATTAATTATATGTTAATTATTATATAGCTCTATAGCTAGTAACTCTCTACTATCTATAAATATTATAAGAAAAGAGTTAGTCTATTTACTAAATATATTATTATAAAAGATATATTCTCTAGTAGCTATATAAATTACTATTTTAATAATTTAAAAATTTATTATTTACTTTATATAGGTATATTTTATATTTATAAAAATGATTAGTATATTATCTAATATATATAATAGAGAGCTTTATATTATTTAAAAAAGGTAAAAATAAGAAGAAGGAAGTTTAGCTAACTATAAAGTAGCTAAAAAAGAATATTAAAAAAAGGGGTAGTTGTTATAACCCCCTACTAATTTTTAATACTATTATAGGTAAGAGTCCTTTTATTACTATTAATAACTATAAATAGCCTACTATAGATATAGAGATTTATAAAGAAAAAGCTAGATATTTATACTATTACTTTATTATAGTTATATTTACTACTAAGACTTTATCCATAAGCGTAATAGTATAGATAGAAATTCTAGAGTAAATTATAAAGTAGCTAGAAATAGAGCTTATAATATTAATAAATAGTATTACTTTAATACGAGCCAAGGTTTTGAGTAGTAAAATAAATATAATTATATAATCTAATTTTACTATTATAACTAGTAAAATTATAGAAGTTTTTACTATGAATATAGGCTTTAAGAGCTTCGAGGAAACTATAAATAAGAAAAAGAGAGAGGCTATAACTATAATAGATATAGAGTTTAAGGATAATAAAATAAATTTAGAAATATAGATATATTTCTATAACTATAACTACTAACTATAAGGGCTTAGCCTATTTATGAAATAGAATAATAAATATAATAATATTATATCCTCTTATATACTAATACTAGTTTCTATAAGGACTTCTAAATATATAATATTCTAAATAGTATTATTAGATATCTATATTAATAGAATTATAAAATTTTAAATATTTATTATATATAACAGAATAATATATAACTAACTATATATAAATATTAGAGAATATAGATTAATACTAATATAGTTAAGAGACTAGCCCTATAACTTATTAATAATTATTATAAAATAGAGAGTAACTAAAAATTACCTATAGCTTAATATAAATAGTAGCTCGCCTATTAATAACTATAAATTAATACGAGGGATAAAGTAGTAGTATTTATTATATAAGCTACTAATAATAACTACTTTAATTAAATATTCATATAGCTAAGTAATAATTAACTTAGTATTATTATGGAGCCCTTCTTTAGGCTATAAATTACAAAGAAATATAATAGGTATACTAATCTTTAACTATAAATTAGAAGAAGGTATATCTAGTATTTTAATAAAATATAAATACTTATATATAAATTCTTTAATACTAGAGGTATTCTAGAAGTCTATAATAACTAAATTTATAGTTAGATAAGTATAGATAGAATCTAAAAAGTATTTGAATACTATCTTATTAATAGCTCGTAGTTTGATATTATAAACTATAAGAATAATCTAATAAGAAAAAAACTATTGGGTAGTAGAAGTATTACTATTTATAGTAAATAAGAGATAATTAGATAGAAATATATAGCTATAAAGGTTCTTAATTATATATTTATATCTAATATATAGCGGGATATTGATAATACTATATAGAGAAGTATTATAAGGTAAATATATAAGCAAAATTATAAATAACTGGAAGTTCGTATTAGACTATGGATATATATTTTAATATAGCTATAATACTTTTAGTAATAGCTATATAAAAGAGTATTAAATACTTATAGATATTATTATAACCCTATTACTATACTATATAATAGGTAATATCTAGACGAAGTTACCTCTTAATAAAACTAAAATACTACTAAATAGGTTCGTAGTATTATCTTATAGATCCTTAAGTGGCTTATCTATAACTTCTATATAAAAATAATACTATATTAGGATCTTATCCCATATTATAAGAGAGGTAAAATATATATAGCGGCCTATAGTAGACCTAACTATAATTAATAAAATAAATATTTCGTATATATTAATAGGTATTTTAGATTACAAATATATAGTAGTTCTATTAGATGGAAGGATAACTATAATACTAAACGAAGCTATATATATTATAGTCTAATTATTAGTATATAACTAGTTATATAAAGCCTTATAAAGGAAGGTCTTACTAATACTACTAGCGCTCTATAGAAAAAAGGAGATAATCTTTAGCTATTTAGAAATTATAGTTATAATAATATTAAATATAGATCGCTAGCCCTTATTAAGCTAGCTATAAGTATTATTAGCTTTATTATTATATTAAATAGTATTAAATAGATTAACTATAGATAAAACGTTAGTAGAGTTATAAATAGTTAGCTAGAGTATAGTATAAGTAGATAGATTAAAGTTCGAAAAATATTTACTACCCTTAGCTAATATATCCTCTATTAGAAATAGGTTATAATTAAGAATAATATTATCTATAATTTTAAAATAAGTATAGCTACCCTCTATACTCTACTATAAATAATAATATAAGTTATTATAGAAGTACTAGCTATACTTTAACTAAAGCTCTAAAGAATTACTAATATTATAGTTTAGTAATATAACTATAAAAAGAGAATATAACGAACTTCTGGAAGTAAAAATAATTATAGAGTTAAATATTTTAAACTACTCTTTATTATCTTTAAGTAAGCTACAAGTAAAGTAGATAACTTAAAATATTAGATATAGAATACCTTTATAGTAATATAAGTCTTTAAAACTTATTAGAACCAGAATATAGATAAGTAATATATATAAAAAGAATTATTCTCCCTAATTTAAATTATAGTAGTAAATATAGCTAATTACTATACCTTTTTAATATAGCTACTACGCTTATATCTAGACCTTCTATATAAAGTAAATTAAATACTTTAAGTAAAAATATAAACTATTAGGGGAATTAGTAGTATTATAGATAAAGAAAATTATTAGTTTAAACTACTAAGTCTTTATATAGCTATATATCTATTATAATATTATACTATCTTTAAAATATATAGGCTATTTATTTAGTAGGTAGATAGAAAGAGGCTCTACTAGTAGATATTTCTAGTAGTATAGAAATTCTAATATTTACTAAATAGCCTCTATAGGGTTAATATAGTAAGCTTATAGATATAACTTGATTTTATTATTTGTTTCTTATATCTATAAATATATTCTATTTAGCCCTTTATAGATATATTTATTTGGATATTTAATAGCTTTAATTATAAAATAGACTTTAATATTAATATAGACTCAATAATACTGGATTAAATATAGATTATAAGGGATAACTTAGTGATTATTAATTATTATTTATAGATTATTTATAATCTTAGTAAAATCTATAGAGTAATTAGCTTAATATTTATATTAGAGGTAATTATTATATTCGACTATAGTTTTATTATAGAACTCCTTTAAGAACTACTTTAAATATTATAGCTCGCTAGTATTATCTATATATTTTATATAAATATTTTATAGATTATAAATACTATATAGATTATAGAGTAAGAATATTTTAATATTATTCTATAACTACCTAGGCTTCTTAGGTATTTTAGTAGAGATATATTAATTAATATAGATAGAGTCTATAAAATATTTATAATCTATAAGCCAAACTAATAAATATATATATAGAAATCTGTACTTCTAATATTTTATAATTTAGATTTTGATATAGTAGGTACTAAAGACTTTACTAGTTTTAATCTTCTATAGTAGTATTTTTATATTTATATAAAATATATAAACGATAATATTTAGATAATTTATAGTAGTTTAGCTAGAGTATAATTTATAGCTAACTTCCTCCTAAAATAGATTAATTATAAATATAATAAATAGTATAAGCTTATTAAAGTAAGTTATAATTATTATTAAGTCCTAGAATAATTAATATATATATTAAGTACTACCTATATAGGATAAAGGTAAAATAATATAGTAACTAAATTATATAGTATTATTAGCTATATTATTTAAGGTATCTATAGGGCTATTATAAAGGTCTATATAAATCTTATTCTAGTAGCTATATAGCTATATAAGTTAGTTACTATTAATTATAGCTTAGATATCTACTAAGTACTACTATAATAAATAATTAGTATATAGTAGCGTATTAAAATAATATAAATAGTAGTAAATATAGTATATATAATATATATGATATATTAAGTAGATATATTTATAGTCTGAATTTTCTATATTTAATTATAATTTATTATACTAGCCTAGATCCCTATAAAGGAAAAGTAATATATAGTATAGAGATAAATATAGTAGGTTATAGATATTAATATATTAAAGGCTACCATTCTATAAGGTTAGTATAATAGAATATAGCTAGATATTATAGTTTTTAGGTATCTCTTTAATAATTATAGTAATTTTAGAAGTAGTTAATAAATTTTTAGTATAGGGGTTTACGCTAGCCTCTAAATATAAAGTAAATTAGAGCTTAGTATAAATATTTTTACTAGACTATAATATCTAAAAAGCCGACTTATAAAGATAAATATATAGGTTTACCTAAAGTCTATAAGTTAGTAGATAGTTATAGTATAGAAATATAGAAAAAGTAACTTTATAGAGCGAGCTATAAATAATAGTTAAAGTTAGATAAAGTAGACTAAATTCTAGATTATTATAGTTATTAAAATTATACTATAAATTATAGATCCAAATCTAGGTAAAGATTAGAGTAGCGCTAGCTTCTAACTATAAAGAGACCTATAAGTAGTAGAGTTCTCACTATATCTAGAAAGGAATAATATCTATAGGTATATTTTATAGTTAAGAATTTATTAAATTATAACTAATAGATATAAATATAAGAAATTTATTATAATAGCGAATTCTATCGTAGAACTACTTAGCTATATTATTTTTAATAAATATAAATAGATAGTAGAGCTTAAGTAGTAGATTATAAATATTAAATAATCAAATACTATCTATAAGGTAGTAAATATTAAATACTAGAGTAGATATAGAAGAAGATATTATATACTTAACTAACTAATATAATATACTATAATATATATAAGATATATTTATATAATTAATTACTAGCGGAGTATATATTATAGAGTAAAAAAAGGAAGTAGTAAAGTATATAATATTAGAATTATAATATATAGAGTAGTAATATAGTAGTCTCTCTTTATTATTATAGAATTTATCTATAGATAGTATATATTTATAGAGGGAGTAGGTCTTTATTATACTAGCAGGTATACTAGATAACTACTATAGTAGTTACTCTAGTTAGTACTCCAATTATATTATTCGAGTAGAATATTCTATAGCCTAATAGTTACTATAGATATTATAGATTTAGTAAACTTAGCTATTATATATAAAATTAGTAGTAGAAATATCATAGTAGTAAATTAAGTAGCCTTATAGATCTAATAATAAAAGTAAGTAAGTATAATTATAATACTAGTGGTATAACTCCCTATAAGTATTATAGATAAGTAAATTTCTTCGACTAGAATAAAAATTACTAATTAACTATATAAAATAGTAGAAATAGTAGAGTTATAGACTTATAGATATATCTATAATATAATGAATATTATAAATAAAATATAAAGATTATAATAAATAATATAAAGGCCGCGAAGCTATAGATATAGATACTATTTAGAAAAAAAATATATAGAAGTAATAGTAAAATAATAAAAAAAGGAGTAGCTATACTAGAAAAAAGAAAATCTAGATTATATAAACGTCAAAATTTACAAATATATTATTTTATTATATTAGTGGGATTAAATTACTTACTATTACTAATATAGAGTATTAAGATTATATTATTACTATTATTTATAGTATCTAGAGAGATATATTAAAGCTAATATTTAATTAGTATATTAAATATAGAATATATTATTATTACTACTTCTTTTATTACTTTACTTAGGTATTTATTAGCTAATTAATAAGTATTATTCTATAAATAAATAATTATAGAATAATCTACTATTTTATAATCTATTATTATTATTTATTTTAATATCTATTTATTAGTCTTTCTAGTATTTAGCTAGACGTCGAGGTATTTATTTACTACTCTATTGTGCTCAGGAGCTCAGGTCACGTGATGTTCCTTCGAGCTTCCGAGAAAAAATCGCTGGATAGCAATCCGTTTCTCATACACAAAGCTATGCATCTACCTACCTAGCATTTTTGGCGCTTATGTCTCTATGAAATAAAGAAATTTTATGGGCTGCTACAACAATATAAATATATAATTCCATATATTATGTTTATACCCCTTTGAGTCCTTGGCTTGATCATTATAAAGACGCATTACCACCCATGATAGCACATAGAAGTAGTTTCAACTACTACTTATTGTGGGTGATATAAATACCCTTCACTTAGATATCTGCATAGTTAGATATCTCTCCCTTTCTTGCATATGTCTCTATATAGGAGGATCTATCTACCAACACAGGCCAGATCACTGATAATGCAGGAGCCAGTTGATTTATCAACATCAATATATGCTGCAAATATGCCAGCCTACACACTGCTTATCTTAAACTGTTATCTGTCTGTTCATTGTATATAGCCTCCTTCTATATTACAGCGCTTACCCCTTGCTTAGTCGTAGTGCGGCTTTGGATGCTACGGTTCTCTGTTGCCCCTTCCCCAAAATGGAAGAAAGGACGCCTGGTGAAAATTTTTCTCACCACAACCCAACCTCTCTTCTATTCCACTGCATGTTGCCCTCATTTTCATTCCTTAGACCTTCATATTGTATGCTATTCCTTCGTTTTGTTTTACTGTCTATGCTTGCTGTGTTTTTGTCCTTCATTTTTACACGTCGATATTACGCGAAAAGCCATGGAATCCACGGAATCCCTCGATGCCGTGGTGGACTTTCCACTGGACATTGACTGTGCATTGTCTGAATTGTTTCGAAATGACCCTGAAAATGAACCGCAGGGCGAACCCCCAGCTGAGGCAGACGGTAGACGACGTTCGACGGAATCCAATGATTCTGTGGCTCCCGTTAGCCAGGATGGCTATAGCTTCAAGAAATGGATGAGGAGTGTCCGTAATAACGGAACTGATGTACAGATCCCTCGAAACTTTGTCCTAAACTGGCCTAACGGGAATACGGAGGAGCAAAGCTATATCAAATATCCTGACAACGAGCCAGATTGCCCCCCAGATGAGGGTTCTGACTGCTCGTCTGGCCTTATAAACAACATAGAAACTGCAAGTTTTAGCCAGGCAACATTGAGTGTAGCCAACGGAGCACGTACAAACACGGTGACTAGTACTATGTATAGCACCAGCGTGTTCTCTAGTTCCGAAGCAGCAAGAGCATCTCTTGAGAGCAACCGGTTGACTAGATCAGTCTCTTGCGATGAGGCTGCTTGGAACCGCGCTGTCCAGAGACGTCAGATTCTTCAAGAATTGCTAGGCACTGAAGCCGTCTATGTGTCTGGATTACGAGCCCTAGGAGATGTAAGTGATTTCCCAGAAATAATACTCTATACACTCTAGCTGAACACGTCCATTTATAAGGTAGTAATAGCCCCGATAAAAACTCAGACTGGACTGGGACGATGCGTGGGAACATTGCTGAGGTTGCACAGCACATTTCTTGACGCACTTCGAGCTGCCATCCCACGTGTTCCCACCGCTGCCTTTGCGGCATCTATGAAATGGATGGCAAAGAAGAAAACATCGAAAAAGTCTAGCACTGACGTCCATCGCAAATCAGTGACCAGTCGGAGGATGCGTGAATCTGTCGAGCACCGGATTAAGTCGTGCAAGAACATTGCTGCAGAACCTAACGAAGTACAGAAGGTAGCTGAAATTTTGATGTCGAAGGTAAGCTAGATCGAATTAATACTTTCTGGGTTTCTAGACCTACTTAAAACTAAATCCATCCTCCAACTAGCTCCCAAAGTTCAAGGTTTACGAGGAGTATGGCATCAAGTACCCTTTGGTGTTGCAGGAAGTTGAGAAGCTCCGGAAAACCGTTGACTTTGAGGTCTGGGATAATGGTACTGAAGCACTTTCTCGATCATTGGCGCCCATAGAGTGCAAGGAGCTGAGCCCGAATCAAGCACTTACCATCGGTGACCTGCTTGCCAAGGTGAGAACAACTTCAAACCCTAAACTCACGAGAACAGTCAAGTTCTAACCAGCTTCGGTAATAGCCAATTCAAAGGGTGTGCAAGTACCAATTGTTTTTGTCAGATTTACTGAAATGCACGCCATCCTCCGATTGTCCGGCAGCTCACGAAGCTCTTGAGAAGGTTTATCAATGCATGATTGATACAGTCCAGGAGATCAATCGAGCAACTGGGGACCCTGTAGCCAAGGATCGCCTGGCAAAGACGTTACTCCTTCGTAACCAGCTTGACTTCACAGGTTTTGTAGGTTAATTACCTAGTTCCATTTGACTACCAAATTAACATTATCTTAGGGCCGAGAGAGGGATATTCTTCGTGATTTTGGTCCTCTCAAAGTCTGCGGTGTTCTGCATATTACATACGAGACTACGGAGTCTATTGTAGGGGAGTATATGGCTTGCGCTCTCTTTGCTTCACATATCATCCTAGCTGTTCCTCGAGCCGAAACTCGTAAATTCGGCGTACTGGCCATTATCGCTACAACCCGGGCAAAGGTCGAGAACGTTAATGAGAAACCAGGTTTGCTCATTCCATGCTCCAAAACCTATCTAAAAAATCACGATGCTAATGCCTGAGCAGGCTTGCAATGTACGAGAACACCTCATTCCTGGAAGCTGCTATATGTTGCCAGCGGCGATACCTTTGAGCTCGTCATGACCGCGTGCTCTCCCAAGGAGGCTGATCAGTGGAAGGACCAGCTCCTGCTGAACATAGCCCCGGAAATCACGGTGGACACCCCTAGGATTGGAACGAGAGTTATGTTCCCAATTAAAAGACGGCCCGTGATAACGATCAACGAAACCGGTAATATGGTTCAGCCCATCTGCAGACTAGTCCGTATCAAAGGGACAGAGGCCGCCCCGCGGCGGGATCCCACCCCGAGCGTGTCACCGTCACGGCCCCAAACCCTCCTGATGACCCCAATGGAAACCTTAACTCCGAATCGTCAGGCCAGAGTGCGCATGGAGAGGTGGCTATCTGATATTTGGACTTGTGATATCATCCCATACCCAGGAATGCCAGGCCGCGGTGGACAGTTCATCCGAGCTCAGGCTGGCTCGTTCTTTCGGAGCCTCAGTAGCCGCCGCCCATTCTCCCGCCGTGGAAGCAGCATCGCATCTGCTACGACCCAGTCAATTGCCTCTAATTCAAAGAGCGGTGCTGCTGAGGAGACGAACACGACAGCACCCACCAGTCCTATCTCCAAGCATAGCACTCGGGAGTTCGATGAAACAATTGACGCGAATGTACAATCGAGAAGCTCTTCACCAGGATGCACAGCCTTGCCACAGATCAAGTCTGATGCTGATGAGATGGTGCAGCACGAAGCTCTCGAGAAACGTGCCAAATACAAGGAGAGGACCAAGATGGACAAACGTACCAGATGGGGTGTCTCGATTTTTACAGCTCCCGGCCGCTCTCGTCGTAACAGACTAGTTGAAGTGTAAGTATCATCATTCCCTTGCCAGACACAAGGAGACGGGGGATTTGGAGGAGTTCCTTTGCGCGTTCTTCCCAATAGCTAGCATGCTTCTTTGTAACTAGTCCCTATCCGTACTTAGGGAGACGATTCCAGAGACATCTTCTAGTTATATCAACAATGCAAGCTGCAGTTCCGCTCGTTACCGCCTATAATACTCCCTTGTCAGCTCCGTTCCTGTGCCTCGTGGAGCTGAGTGACGCTATCTCCCGTGCAGATCAAGTAGGCTCCGAATCTGATAGAAGAACTGGAAGCCGAAAAGGGGAAGGAGAGGCGTGACGTCACACGTGACCAGGGATGACTAGTTAAACGCCAAGACTCAGGGCCCGCTATGACGTTGGTCGAAGCAGTGACAAGCAACACAGGCGGGAAGCCGGACGGCGACGATGTACACCCTATTATTTGCAGCGCATAGCACCAGCAGGAGCCGGCGATGGGGACGCGCAAGAGAATTGTGGGCTGGCTCAGACATAAATAGAGACGCCGCTGCACTCCCTAGAAGTACAGCATCACCTCGGTCTTTGCCCAATTGCCTATATAACCATTCGTCAAAACACCTGCATCTACATCTATCTACATATACATACCACTTGACAACCCGGATATCTAGACTCTTATACTTTCAGCAGCTAGCCACACACACGCTTTGCCTTCTCAGCCTTCTACCCCGCCAATCTATAACTACTTAAGCTCCCTACTCGGCCATTAAAGTCATTCCGGGCCTATCCATTGAACCAGAAGGACGTACGGTACAGACACAATATAGCAACCATGGCTCGCGGAAACGTCGGAGTTTACAAGGTCTTCTACAAGGGAGAGACGGATGATTTCGTCGTCTACGTTGATGATGTTGCCAGCGTGAAGCAGTGGAGGAAAGACAAGACCGTTCCTCTAGCTCAAGTGGTCAGTGGGTGGAAGATATTCATCACTCACAGGTATGTTGCGTTGAGTCTCCTGCTTATTGATATGAGGCCTGTTCCTTGACATCTAACTTATTCTATTTTAGACATGGTGCACAAGGAATCCATGATGGAGCCAGCAAGGCAACACTGTCGAATGAGTTCGGAACATCGGATGAGGTGGAATGTATTACCAAGATACTGGAGAAGGGAGATCTGCAAGAATCAGAGGTACGGCATTCTTGCTACCTATTCCTCGTTCATGTTGTACATCTACTAACTTGGCCGTCGAATAGAACACCGAAAGGAACGGCTCGACGAACGACTCTAAGGGCGGCTTGTTGGGTCGATAGATGGAATTGACTGTATGACTGGCCAAGCTGCAGGAGCCTCTATCGAGGACACAGCTTCGGAGGATATACAATGTATTAAATTACTGTAGGACCTGGTTATCTTTACGGTACCTGTTTAGGGTCTGGTTCAGGCATATTTCACTTGGGTATGGAAGGAGAGTCGGATTGGCATGGCTCTAATCGTTGCTATTGGCTTACGACCTTGTATACCTTAACAAGTCAATATGTAATGAGGTGCTCTTACGTCTGAAATATTATCATATTCTAGGCAGCGGTTTACGACAGGCCTTATAACCGAAAGAAAAGAAACGGGTATACATTCAGTAAGATAAAAGCGCTAAAATCCATAAAAGCTGTACAAAATACCGCACGGCAAAGACAAAAAAATGCAAACCAAGGTATTCGAGCCGGGGCTTTAAAATTTATACTCTAATTAATAAAACGGAAATAAAAATATGTCTTCCATGAAAACATAGAGACAGAATGGGTATATGAGAGTGCATTTTTAGTAAAAACAGGCAAGCGAGCCAGAGCTAGAAGTGTTCTTTCCAGAACTTGAACTTGACTTCTTTGCTTGTACATTCCTTCGCTGCCTTTTTAACCTGCTTGGCCGCCTGGTTCGGACCGCAGAAGTAGACTCCAACATCAGCCCGACGCGTTGCCTCAAGGTTGGACATGTATGTACGATCCATGATACTGGCACGCAACGCACGGAAGAACCGAGCAAAGTCCGGACGGCCGAATTTGGTGCCTGTTCTTAGTTCCGTAAGAGGATCAAGTTCCTGACCTACGGAGTTGAGGTAGATGTTGGCAGCTGTGTCTTGGTCGAACCGTTGGGTAAGGTAAGTGTGTATGCGAAGGAACTCCTGGCCTGAACGAGCTTCTTCTGCGGATTGAGCTTCCAGGGAGGAGAGGAGAGCTTGGAACCATTCAAATGAGCTGGTATCTTTGCAAATCCAGATGAATTCAACTCGACGGAGACGGGTTGGAGGGTTAGGTCCGGCCCGGTAGTGCCAGATATCCTTTAAGATGGATGCCCAGGGGGTAACCCCGATGCCTGTGCCGATGAGGATGGCAACATCATTGCTAAACACGTCTTCTGCAGGAGCTCCGTAGGGGCCATCGATGCGGATTTGCGGCATGGTCTGGCCATTCTGCATGGCAATCTCGTACATGCCAAGAGGATCGAGGCCGTCGATGTCTTTCGCTTGCTCGGGACCGCAACCAAGCCGGTTGCCGAGTTCACGGGTGAAATCTCCTACCTGTCTGATGTGGATGCTTATGTAGGGATCATGAGGGCACGATGTGATGGTGAATGGATGCCACTGTGTTCGAGAGACATCTGGTACTTGAAGGAAGAGCCACTGTCCAGGCTTGTACCGCAAGCTGGGCTTACGGAATTGGATTTCCATGGCATCTGTCCATTAAACGTTAGTAATTTAGTATGCAAGAGGTGCATGTATAGGGGTCCACTAACCGTATGGATGTCGAACAACCTTGACAATTTCAGTATCCCTCGCAGCTCGGATCTCTCGATAGAGTCTTTCAATGAGGTAGAGGCCACCGCCCCAAAGTTCCCACCTCCATCCCTCATAGCCAATACAATGATCCCAGAATCTCTTGCCTGCAAATGGAGAGATGGGGTCGGGTGTGTCTCTCACAAAGCACCCAGTGGCATGTGTGTATAAAGCCAGCAGGAACGGGATGAAGAGGTGATGCGTGTACCAGAAAGTCTCGTACGACTGCTGCCTAATTCTGTGATGCGACGTGGTATACATTAACAGCATACAGAGAAGCATTACGTGGCCGGTGATTCCAGCAGCTTGGGTATAATGAATTTGAACAGCCGCTTCCGGGCGTGTCTGGTACCGCTCGATGTTGAAAAAGCTGTTTGAACATTTCATTAGAAACCGACTTGTTGGTAATTTTGCAGGGCTGAAAACAGCAATCGTACTTACTTGACGTAATGTGCTACGACATGTATCACGCTGAAGATGAGCAGGGAGTACGCGATCTGCCGATGGAACCATTGGGCTTCATCGAGAGGAAGCCATTTCACCTTCGGTCTGACGTATCTGAGTAGCGTTCTGCACATGGGGAAAAGAATAAGGGCTGTATCTATCGAAAGAACAAACCCAGCACCCCGAGACATCCATACTGAGAAAGTGAGGGTGTTGAGGGTCGCCAGTCTTTGATCGGTAACTTGTTTCCACCTGGTTGAATCATGTCAGCTAAATGTGTCTCTACTTAATAATTTGATTGCTCAAAAATTAAGGTCCAGGGGAAATAAGGATAAGGTTTCGGCATACCATCCATAGGCAAAGAAGCCTATCTGGATCCCGTAAAAAATGAAGTAGAAGAATAATTTGGAAGGATTAAAATGCGACTTCCACCTGGAAGAAGACTTTTTCGTCATGATGGTCCGCTGAAGGCTGTCCGAAGCTCGGTTGGATCTCTGGAGAGTAGAGAGGAAGGGATAGATAGAAGATGCCAAAAGTAAATTCGTCAAAGGAAGGGGAATATGCAACTCTAGGAAAGACAAAAAGAACCAACAGAGAAACCGAATGCCGGAGAAAGCGGATAGATGGATAAAATGTAAGAAAATTCGTTAAATGAGGTCGTAATGTATGGAATACTCCGGTTCAAAGTGAAATTAGGTAGCCTGGTTCTGGTATGATCGCAGAGTCACAAAGGCGTAGGTTTTATTGCATTCGGAAAGTAGAACAAGCGCTTGGAGGACCAGTATATAGGATACGAGCCAATGGAAGCCCCGAGATATCCAGTACACCTACAACGGCAATGAATTGTCTGCGCACGACACCGTCAGGAGACAATGGACGGCGCCGTAGCCAGATACCCCAGTGCCGCAGCCGTGCTTCTCCGGGTGCTAGTGGACGAAGGCTCCTTTCCACGTCCTGTCCACTATAGCCCTATTGATATAATGCTGTGCTGGTGAAACGGGCCACTCCATGAATAACCTAGTGGCCAACGTCTAATAGCTGCACGTCGTTATGATCCGGTTCTGACGCTAGCCACCGCGGCCAGCGTCTAATCGGGCTTTTAATCCTGCTTCCTGTCTCGCCGGTTGCCTTGTGATTCCCCCGGGTTCCAAAAATAGGACGAGCGATCTTCCGCTGAAAATCGATTGGGAGTTCGCAAAAGTAACGGGTAACAAGTTATCCACGATGGATTGGTTGTTGATTCACAAATGACAAGACCTCCTCTGCCTTCTCTCACATCTCAAACATGCAGGGTTTCGGACGCGGCGTACGGAGGGTGCGGTAGGTAGGAATATGTACGGAGTACGGGAGCGGATTTGGATCTGGGGAGGTAGATGGACTGGACAGCAAGGAGGTTTTTGAGGTCGATGGTGGTATCCAAAGATAGTTATCTCTCGAACGTCGTTTGTTTTACATAAAACGAGGGTTCGATATTTGGTTCGATTTGGTGGTCCTCGAGAATGAGTATGTATGATACGCAAGCAGGAGAAGCGCCAACTGGCAAGGCGGTTAAAAGAAAAGAAAAATCGATTTGGCCCCCCCTGCGCATCAGGCCATGCTGAAACGCCAGAGTTGGTATAATTATCTGGTTCAGCCTGAGTTTGTTATCTGCTTCCCTCTTTGTCTGTTGGTTTATTGAGGGAAATAATCCCGTAGACGTTGTCGCTAAATGGCTCGTTGGAGGATTCTAATGCCTTGGGACCTTTCTTTGCTCCTTTAACTTATTTCCTTTTTATTTTTGCTTTTCTTCCAAGGGACGAAGAGAAAAAGATACCGGGCAGACAGCCGCAATTGACAGGTAAAAGACTCAGCCTGGCTGTTATGGGAGCAAGTAGCAAGGGGCCTGGATGCCCAGAGACGAAGGTGTTGGACGTAGCACCACTCTCTGCAGTGAAAACGGTCAAGAGGGAGAAGACCAAGACCGATAGTCCCTCCGACTGGACCTGTCTTCTACCTTATGAGGTAGCTAACAAGCTGAATTCGACTACATCCGTGTTGTCACCCCCCTGCGTGCGCGGGGACGGCCGTCAAAGCACGCTGATAGAGCAAAGCGAGAGTCTATCCTGTGGATAACTCAAAAAAGATAAGCGGAGAGAGAGAGACAGAGAGAGGGAGAGAGCCCACTCGGCAGGGTTCAGAGGACATCGATCTCGAAGCGCCACAGGCCAATGAGGGTGTGAAGGTGGCTTCTGAGCGGCCTTGGTGGCCGTCCTGAGACTTGCAGAGTATCGATGTACTGCTGGTTAATTGGCTGGCACCCGGCCTGCCGACTCGTATATCGGCGGAGAAGTCGTCCCTATCACTTCACCGTCACGGCCGTCGTAACTAACGGGCCCTGGTGGTTGATCAATAATAATAACTACTCCGTAGGCAGAGAGAGGGAGGACTCGTAGGTTCCCATCACATCGGCAGCAAGCCCAACTCGCCCTTCGGTCCTTGGGGAGGATGCGGTGCCAGAGGATCCCAAAGCGAGCCTATCAGGGGCATTCTGCAACCGCCCACGCTTGCCAGGGGTTCACACTTGGCCTGTTGGCAGGTCGACGAGAGCTCTCGGGGCCTTGAGATATGTATTTTGGATACTCCATAGGCCGTGGAGAGGTACACAAGGGGGGAGGTAGTGATGTTATGCATAGCATATAGCGCTGCCACGGAGGCTACCAACGCTCGAGGTACCGCGTCCTTTGTTGTTGACTGGCTGCTGGAGACCACAGCGACTGCTCGTAGCATCTCCATCCTGTCTGTTACGCTACTCCGTATTGCCATTGACGCCGTTGCCAGCGATAGTTAGTTGTAATGTACGGCTGCAACCGGGTGGTACGGCGCTTCGAGGTCAGCCTGATGAGGCACTCTGCGACGTCTCCTGTCTCTGGCTCCAGCCCATTGAACGCTCATCGTGAGACGGCCCATCTATGCTGTCTACTCGGCGTATGTATGTATGTATGTATGTATGTATGTCTGCCTGTCTGTCCGCCCGTCCCTGTGTCCGTATGCTGTGGTGTCTGCAGCTCTCATGTCAACAAGCGTCGCGAGACCCCAAGTCCGTTCGGACACCGCAGGTTCATGCAAGAAAGGTACATCAGATCCGGGCTCTAGCGACGGGAGGCAGCGTCAAGCCCGCCGTCCTGGAGACTGCTGAGACTCTAGTTGCAGGAGTAGGCGCCGGCCAGCGTCTTTCTCTCCTGTTGGTTTACTTCCAGAAGGCCGTGGCTCAGGGGTCGTCTTCACCAACTACTTAGTTACGGCCAGCTATATGCTGATATAACGACAGCTACATGAGACATCCAGCGAGGCGTAGCAAGACAGCAGCAGCAGCAGACGAAGCAGAGAAGAGAATGCTATTATTATTATTATTCCATCTCCATCCATGACCCCGGCCTGGCCTTGCAGATGGCAGTGGGCACTCTATCCCGGCGGCTGGCCAATTGACAGCCTGTCCTGCACGCTGGCCGTTCCTCGTCACATCGCCCAAGGACCGCTAAGGACTTCGCCTGCATGAGATATCTCGTCTTTGCTGGCTCTTCCTGGCCTGCTGGAAAAAGCAAAGAACGAAAAAAGAACAAACCCTGTCATGCAGGCCATGCAAGAGGAAAAAGCAGAGTGTGATATCGCTCCGTTTTGCAGCTCATTTGCCAATTATAGATACGCCCGCGAGCAGGCCAGATGGGATACCAACCCTTCTATTGGACAGGGAGGAGGACGCTCCTGAGCACTGAATCCCCCCCGGCCGGGGCTGCAATGACTTGTAGCACTTAGCACCCAAGCCGCAGGGAGGTGGGCGGCGGCGGGAGTTCCTTTTGCTCGCCTGAAGAGCGGTGCGGGAGGCAGGCCATGGTATCTCCGTACATCAGTGCGTATATACATTTAGCCGCTGGAGGGAGACGCCCCTCTTGAAAGTTGCCATATTATGCCTTGACCGTCGTCTCGGGCTGTCCTTTCTGCTTGCTATAACTATTCACTAGCATCTGTTTCCGTCTGCTTGGTCGATCGTCCAGGATATACATACATCCAGCCATCCACCCATCACAGAGTCACAGCTGGATCTTCACTGCATATCAACCAACTCACAAATTGAAAGGACATTGCAAGGCCCTCCTAGCTGTGCACAAGCGCGTTCATCACAGCAGAGAGACAGACAGACAGTGAGAGAGAGAGAGGAAGACGTTTCGCCCATTGTGGAACACTACTTGCCTCTCCCATGGACAGTTCAAGGGATATGAAGCGCAGGCGATGACAGTATGACTTGACTCCACCGCAGCAAGCACCCAAGAAGAGTTACAGAGACTGACCAGCCGGGAATTGCAGCAGAGGGATATCGAATTGAACGTCGAATATTGAACATCTCTCAGTGTACACCAACATATCAGCCGGCCGTTCTCACATCAGTGTACCCACCGACTACATAGCCCGGCCTCGACTTCCTCGCATTATTTGCTCGAAATCTTCCGCTTGCTCAAAGAGAGCTGCCTCCCCGTGGTTGCTGGTCACCCACTCGACTACTCTATATCCGGCCAGGCCTCAGGCGTTTTTTCGCCTTCTGATACATTGAAAATCGCTCATGTCTGACCCGTGAGGTATATATTATTATCTCCTTGTCCCGCTCGCCCACACCAGGACGAAGACGAACACCAAGAGGAAAAAGGGCCTCAAGGCCATTTCTTCCCGTCTGAACAATCATGGGCAAACTCATCAAAAACCACTGGGCTCGTCTCATCATCCTCACTGCTGCCATCTGTACGTATATTAAAATCTCCCATACAGATCCATATATACTATGCGGGTCCAGGAACTAACAGAAGTGATAGTTCAATTGGCTGCCGGTATCCATGGCTTCTTCTGGCCAAAGATATTCTGGGACTTCCTGACGAAGAACCTCGATCGAGCAGTCAAGCCGGTTCCTATACTACAGATCATCAACGTCTTGCTCGGACTGCTGGGACTGGCCTGGGAGTGGCCCCTGAAGCCGCTCGCGGGGACTCTGTTCCACCGCAGCATCGAGATCAGGCTCTTTATCCTCCCTCTCAGTGCGCTTGCTTCGGCTCTGCTATATCAAGGCACAAACCCTGCCATTTATTACCTTATCGGCATGGCTGTTTACTTCTGGGGGTACAGCGAAGGAGAAGTGCGTTACTCCGTCCATCGTTCAAGCGTTTACCGTACATATAACAATGAGACTAACGACTTTGATATAGACTGTATGTCCCGAACCGTGGACCTTGCCACGGCGAAGACCAATACCGATAGAGTCAAAGGTATAGCTTGTTAGTTATACCGATCAGCAGACACCTTAGAACGCACCTGTATATATTTTCACCCCAGGCACCGACACCTCGTACATAATACCCCGACCTAGTTATAATTCCGACCAACTGCTGGAAGACTTTTTATCCCAACTTATCGGTCGAATTTTGCATACACGCACACTTAATGTATATTAAAAGCAAGACCTTGTTGATACACCTTGAGCGATCTTATGAATTAACGAATTTCCTTGTCAATATTAACCAGTTAGCTGATCAGTTCTATACTTTCTGAATAACCTCATGCTTTTTCACCGTTACCGAACTCTGGACAGAACCGTTATCCAGTTATCCGTCAAAATAAAAAAAAACTTCATGCTTAATCTCACTGCAGCTGATTCTTAAATTCTTTTCTGCTTGTCTCCGATCGACATCGACAGCTGCCTGGCTGCTTGCCCTCCGAGCTATGTGCTGGACAAGCTCGTATTGAACAGCACATTTTTGAGCCGCATCCTGCATCAAGCCCATAAAAACGCCGACACGGCCAGCTGCTGGTGGCTTGCAGCCAGCTTCAATCAAGTAATAATACTTCATTACTACCAGCCGCCAACTGAGAAGGATGGACGACGAAGAGGCTCCCCGGTCGTTCAACGGCAGCTTGGACAAATTCATCCATTCCCCCGGTGCAACACCCAGTGCATCGCCGGTCAAGTCGCTGAAACGCAAAATCGGCATCAAAGAGGAAGACGAAGACGCCGAAGATGAGAAAAAGGTCCTGTCGGCACCTGTATCGCCCCGGAAGACTCGCTCGTCCAAGTCTCTGACGCAGTCGACCCTGGTAGCGATGTCCAGGCCGTCCAGGCAAAGTACCCGGTCAGCTCCTCCACGAACATCCAGGAATGCCAGCAGTGGCACCCCCATAAAGGCGGAAGATGATGCATCAACAGCATCAGAATCATCCAGGGGACCTGTCTCTCGCCTTAGGGACTCTATACCGGAGAATCTCGTCCTGTTGCTCATCGGCGTCAACCCGGGCATCATGACCGGCCAGACAGGATATGCATACGCTCATCCGTCTAACCTGTACTGGCGCCTCCTACACTCTTCAGGGATAACTACCTTCCGCCATCCGCCGTCGGATACATACCGCATGCCGGAGCTCTACTGTATCGGCAACACGAACATCGTGGTGCGTCCTACGCGCGATGCAAGCCAGCTATCAAAGGAGGAGATGAACGCTGGAGTGCCCGTGCTGGAAGAGAAGATTGCGCGGTTCCGGCCTGAGGCTGTCTGTCTTGTAGGAAAGGGCATATGGGAGGCTGTCTGGCGCGTGAAACATGGGAGGAATATAAAAAAGGAGGAGTTCAAGTACGGGTGGCAGGACGAAGAGGAGAATATGGGACGGGTTAGGCCAGTGGTCGGAGGCAACAATCGAGATGCATGGCCTGGTGCGAGGGTGTTCGTAGCCACAACCACCAGCGGGCTGGCAGCATCAATGAGCCTGGCCGAGAAGGAGGCTATCTGGGCCGAGCTAGGGTCCTGGGTAAAGGAACGAAGAGAGGCTAGAGGGTTTGTTCTACCTACCATGAGCCAGGCGTTGGGGACTTTGGATAATTAACTAGATATTCGCTATCTTATTTACATAGATGCTGGATGCCGTTTTCATATATATCGTACGGTGCTGGACTTGAAGGGTACAAAATTAATTTAATCCTCATCTGAGCTTCTATCGTCAGGCATGGTAATCGGAGGCTTTAGCTCTACACCAGTATCGTGCGGCCTGATTTGTGCTTCGTTCTCCTCAAGCCACTCCTCCAGGTCAACATGGACCCTCAACTCTTTCTCTACAAACACGTTGAAGACTTTTCTCAACTCTTCAAACCCCATCGATTTTCTAAGGCGTGACTCAGTGAACGCCAAAAGAACCAACTGTTTGGACCAAGGACATGCTCGAATCGAGCGAAAAAACACTTGACGTCCCTTCTCACTCTCACCAAGTGTTAGCTCGAATTGAACGAATAACTTCCATAGCCCGGCATTGTGTTGGCCGGGTTGCGAAGACACCGCTGACTCAAAGGCAGCACGAACGGAATGAGCGGTGGAACCGGCAGAGACACCCCTGTGAAGTTCAGAGTATACTAAAAACAGGTGAGGAATAAGGGTTGCCTGTTTCTCAATAGATCGGCCATTCCCAGCTGGCTCCAGGATTTGGCGGGTGAGAAGAGAGCGAACGCGGTTTTCAATTCTGAATCGAGCCTCGTTAAAGGCGAAGAGACTCAGAAAGATTGTGTTTCGTGGGAAGAGTAAGATGCTCTTGTACAACTCCTCGCGAACTTGTGCAGGTTTATATACGCGATTTTCAATAGTGTGGTGATATAGCAACCTGGCCTTTGCTTGATGGACAGGCTCCAAGAAGGTTGCTTTATCCAGTTTCTGGGATTCAAGGCGCTGTTCCGCATTATCGTACACGTCGAGGGCTTCTGGAAGCGCTTGATCTTGCGTAAGGTAGAGTAACAGGGCTAAGCAGTCAGTAGCACATACAAATATGTCTGGATTGCGGAATGTAAGCCCATGGGCTTGGATATCACTCAGGTACTATCAAAAGGTTAGCAATGTTCAGACAGTGGGTAGAAGATAGCAAAATACATACTCTCCTTGCCTTTAGCAGCTCTGTGGAACTGACCACAACGTCACTAGCTCCAGTTTCCATAGAAGAATCTGGGTTGAAGGTACTAGTTGGAACCGCAACTAGCAAACGGGTTGCTCTTTCCCGGTTCTGGCTGTTAAGAGCTTCCCATACCCAGCTGTGCCAAAGAATAATGCAGTCAAGCGCTGCCTCCTTAGAGAAACTTTGGCTCATGGAAAGAGTGGTTGTCCAGACTTTCTCGGCAGCTGCAAGTTGGCCATTCCTAGCCTCAAGCAGGGCATAGGAGTTGTATAGCTTGATACTGGAAGGGCGCTGCTTCAAGAGGCTTTTCGCGTACTTTTTCGCCTCCTTGGGGTCAACACTGTACTCAAAGGCAATAGTATAGGCTGCGAAGTGGTCGTTATCCTGTATTTTTGAGACTAGCATTTTCAAAGACCTCCGAACCCATTCAACATCAATCGGGCTATTTCTCGCCAGATAAGTGGCTTTCCAAGATTGAAAAGTTGAGAACCAGTGCTTTCCATCGCCAAACAGTGTATCGAAACCATTCCTGAAAGACGAACAGGGAAAGGTAAATGGTGAATGTCCCTCTATCTCTTCGTCTTTTGCGGCGATGTAAGCGAACCATTCTGAAGGAGACCTGCGCATATCATCTAGATTCCTGTTCGACAGGAAAGGATCTATATGCCAAGTAGACGTTCTTTCACTACCTTCGTTCAATATTGTCGGCAGGCGACAAAATATGAGAAATGCATCCACGAGTAAATGTAGCATAGGAGGATCTGAAAATTGAACAAGGAATTCAGAAATATCAGAAAACAGGACTACTCGGTAAGGGTCGTCTTCTTGCACTTCGTCCAGTGTTCTAGCTGGTAAAAATGATGAGGATATCAAGGTTTGCTCAATGTCTCCCCAAGAGCCAAAGACATCTTTGATATCGATATCTGGAATGCCAAGATCTGTTTTCGGATCTGGTGAATCTTCAGTAGACCTGTCCCAGCCTTTTGATCCAACTTCACCGATTCTGGGAGCCTCAGTTTCCCAAAACCCAGAAAATGCCGAAACAGTGACCGCTCGATTGGTCGTTGGATTGAGGTCCTGCGGGCGGCAAAAGTTATATTCTAGTAAGGCTTGCCAAAGGCCAATTGAGTGCTCAATAAAGCCAGCTTCTCTCATAAACAGACTAAGACGCAGGAGGATATAAAGGCTAATAATCTGTTTCTCGGTGCTATCCGTCTGGTTCTCGTTGACTCTCAAGCACTCTAAAAATACCGATCGACACTTTTCATAGGTGAAATTGTTGAACGTGGTCTGCTGAACGTCCAAATATTTAATCCAGAGAGAGATGTAGCGCGAGTTGAACTGTAAAATAGACTTCCATTTGTCCAATAGAGTCTTTTGGTCCCAAAGGAGAGAGCCCTCTTCCATCATTCCAAGCAAAAGCCTGTCTCGTGGAACTTTGGGAGAAATACTTTTCAAAGCTTTCTCATATAATGATACCTTCATATCAGCAATGCCTCTTTTCTCGGCGAGCGTATGCTTTCGATAGCCCTCTCTGTCCGTGAAACCAACCATCTTCTCTTGATGGTCGATAAGTTGGAGCCAGCCTTCCACGTCGTCCGGATTGTCATTTGCACTTGAGAACAGCCTAGCATTTCGTAGTCTAGCACCTTCTCCGTCCGATTCTAGACTCCAATCTGACCCCATATCAGTTTCATCATCAGATTCTCGTTGGGGTTTAGCTTTCCCTTCAATGGATCGGTAGTCGGGGAGTTTCTCCTCTTCCGTTACCGTGACCGCATAACCAGTATCATAGTGCCCATCCGCTATGCGCCGTCTTTTTCTACTCCCACCTTCACTCAGTGGAAGAAAATCCCGCTCCAGCTCTGGTGTCTCAGCTGGACGCGGTAGCAGGCGCCGCAGCTTTGTCAATTTTGAAGCCGATTTCCAGAGCACCTTGTGGTTGCGCTGTGATGTATCTTCTGCCCCTCTTAGCTTTATCACTATCTTTGAATCACTGCTGAGGTCTTGATCGATGGTGTAAGCTGTGGAAAGCCCTAGAACTCTGCCTGCGCCAAAACGATAGTATCGGGGAATGTCGTACTTATGGAGAGAACCATAGATCAAGGTATATGGATCACCTGTAGGATCGAGCACGTAGAGATCCGTCTCATCCTGTAGTTTCAATCTGCCCGCAGGTTGCTCGCGTGGAGGTCTACTGGTACGATGATCTCTCGTTTCTCGTCTGTCCTCCCTTCGACGGTCATGTTTTGATGAGCTAACAGCCTCTTTGGTTCCATGACGACTACTTGAAGCCTCCTTCGAGGACTTCTTTTCGTCTCTGCTCTCACGATCTCGCGCTGGGGCTACTGGTCGCGGCTTGAAGCTGCCGAATTTTGGAATCGGCGCTTTTCCCTGAGTGAAGGTAACAAGCAGGTCAGTCACAGCTTGCTTGAAAGAGCATCAGGCTGCCACTTACCTTCCCCCCATCGGAGTCCATGGCTCCCTCTTAATCGCTGCGCATCTGTGGCTTGTCTCCTGTCTTTCAGCAACTTGTCCAATTAATTAATCAATTGATTGATCGCGCTGACGTTGAGGCTCGTAGATAAGAGACCGGCTAGACTTGCACTTTCTTGGCGGATGGGGACTCGGGAAAAACTTCCCTTGGCAACCAGAGAATTTTATGCTTTTTTTTCTTCGAGATTTGAAAGATTTCGCGGACGAAGAAGAAACAGCTTGCAACCTGCGCACAAGAAGAGCTCTCTTGGGCCTGGTGGACGGTGGACGAGAGGACAGCTGCTATTATGAATTAGATACCCTCGCTAACTAATAACATTCGCTCTTCCCTGAACAATGGCGTCGTCGCTCGCCGCGCAACTGTCGCAAGTTGCGGCCAAAGCAACCCATCAGTTCGACCTGAAAGCCCAGCGATCGGCCCACGCTCAATCGTTGATATTCGAGAAGAAGATTGCTAGCACACAGGATTTTGATACGATATACCAGCTGTACTATGAAGGGTTTCAAGAACTATGCGCCCTCGATCCTCGCTTTCAGCCGTTCCAGCAGAATCTTTTCAGTGAGCAGAGCAAAGTGGAAGACAGAAGCCAGATGACGGCCGCGCAGAATAAGGAGCTAGATGTTGTCATAGAAGAATTCCTAGCCCTGGTTGGTGGCCGGCTGCTTCTCAATCCGGCTGTGAAGGCTGTGGATTGGCTTGTTCGTCGATTTCGGTATGTCATCACTCAATGGCTGTTTGGAAGTTGGCCAAGCAGCTTGCTAACTGATGTATCGTTCTATCTAGGGTACATGAGCACAATACCCGTGCTATTATTCTCACATTTCTACCATACCATACCACGCCTTTATTCCTCAACCTTCTATCCATCCTGCCGGAGAACCTGACGTCTACCTTTAAAGTCCTACATCCATATAAGCGAAGCTTAATTCTGCCTACACGAACCTCCCTTGTACACAGTGCGTCGACGAATAAGGAGTTTTTCTCTGCCTTGAATAGTTATGTTATGCAAGTCGGCAAAGCTCGAGCGCACTATCAGGGCCTGACTTCTTTCTGGGCTGGTATTATGACGGAGGCTCTATCTACAATGCTAGACTCTGCGCAATCAGGGAGATTAGAAGTCGAACGCCGAAATAAGGAGGATGTTTTGATTCGTATTCTGCCAACACTTAGCACCGGCCTGTCATTGAAAAAGGCTCCAGAGCTCGTCATTGCTTGCTACATGCTGTGTGTTGTCTTGGCCAACAAGGGGTCTCTCAGTGACCATGCTATCGATAGCTTGATGGAGGCCGTAGCAGGATCTTGGACCCAAGATACCATTACCTCAGGAATCACATGTCTTGCAGTGATTTTTCAACACAAGGAACATCTAAAGCTCCCGAAGCCTGTTGTTAAGTCAATTCTTCGCCTGGAAGATGTGGCTGATGTTTTTGCAGGTCTTGCAGCATCTAATTCAATAGTCCACTTGCTTTCTGGCTTGATGAATGTTCTTATGGAGAACGATAATGAGGAAGTTGCAGCTAAATGTGTATCTCTTGTTGGCCAGGTACTCCAGAGTGATATAATGGGCGCCGAGGACAAGACACAGACAATAGTAGCGCTCCTGAAGACAATCGATGAATCTCATCGTAAAGGTTTTATGTCTGAGGAAGTACGCCAGCTGTCTTCAGATACGCTTGCAGCCTTTGTTGAATCTAAGGAACTTGATATTGTGCTTCAGAGAGCAATCTCCGAATCCAACGTCGATATTAAAACTTTAGAAATAACCCTTCAGCTCGCCATTGATAACAACTTGGGATCTGCTGAAACAGAAGACGTTGAAATGGAGGACATCCCTGAAAACAGCACCCAAGATGAGGAGTTTGCAGCTGCAATTGCATCTCTTTCCCAACGACGAAGTCAACAACCCGAAAACTTCCTTGTCGAGTCCCCTTCACTTCTATTCAGCGAACTAGTTGTTTGTTTCACTCAAGCAACAACATCCGCGAACAAGCTGGGTCAATTCCTCGGTTTACCAATCCTTCGCAGAAATACCAGATTCAAGGACTTGACTTACTTCTCTTTCTTCGTGCGATATTTTTCCGGCCCTCATCCACCTCTAGCGCGTACCAAGGCCATCAATATTGTTACAGCGTCTATTCTTGAATCAAATGGCAGAGCAATTGATTTGCAAGCGTTAATTCCATATGCTATATCCGCTTTATCCGATCCTTCAACGCCCGTCAGAAGGGAAGCGGCTGCGCTCCTGACCTCCATCGACAATCAATATTTTATCCCTGACATCGAGGAAGCACCCTGGGGCCAGGGTATAATATATGGTGACAATGAACAGTCAAAGGCTGTCCAGTGGCTGCCTGGGAAGGACATCCATACCTTGTTTGACAAAGGGTTTATGCCTAGCTTGGAGGAGTGCATCCTTGATCCCTCACGAGTCTTTGAAACATTCGTGCAGACTGTCAAAGGAACTTCGGAGGATGGTTCAGGGCTGAGAAAATCGGTTCGCCGAGATTTCTTCTCTTTCATCTGCTCACATATCATAAATACCCCTCTCTTTGCTACAAAACTCAGACTCCTGTCTATTGTCAACCGAATCAGCAAAATTGGGTCAACTGCCCGTACTCAATTCTTGTCTCCCATACTTGAGCAATGCAGAACAATTGATTCCGAGAAGATAAAGCGTATTAGTACGCAAGAGCACGTTTCGATTCAGGAATTGGAGCAACAAGTTCTATCTATTATCTATCCAAAAGATACGACTGCAATCTCTACCCTTCTCTCACTGTTGAAGGACACCCCTCAATCTACAAGGGCTTCATTCATTGGGGCTGTTTTCGAACGCATGAAAGATATCTGGCCATTCTTAGATGAGGAGAAAGAGCTATTCGCATCAGAGACTTTGCTCGATATGTGTCTTTCGACTAAGCCCCAAACTGGTGACTTGGCGAATTCTAGCAAAGAACTTCTTCGGTCTGTGGACTTGTCAGGTCCAGTTATCTCCAAATTCCTCAGCACAGTAACTTCGGCCTCTTTCAATATTGATTCTCAGTCACCTGCTCCGAAGAGACGGAGAATGAGCCAGAGCAACATGGCAGTCATGAGCCCTGCCAGTCGGGAAGAAGCGAATATTCCTCTTCGGAGAATTTCGTTTATTCTCGAGCTAATTGATGCTTCTCAGCCCGAAAGATTCCCCGAGCTTCTTGGTGGCCTATTTCAAACTCTTGCCATTGTTCACAAGTTAAAGCTCCAAGTTCGCTCAGAAATGAGCTACCTTCTTAGCCTCAACCTTGGTGTCCTCCTATCTGTTGTCAATAAATACAAGGTTGGTATTAATACATTCTTTATTGCATATTCATCTACTAACAATACCTACAGGGCTCACCAAAGAAACTCGATACTTCTGTCATTAGAGCCGACCTTATTATCGACTGTGTTCGCACATCTGAGAGTCAGCAGGTTCAGAACACTGCTCTTCTGCTTGTTGCAGCCCTGGCGACGGTAGCTCCTGAAATTGTTCTACACAGTGTTATGCCCATCTTTACCTTCATGGGTTCAAGCGTCCTCCGAAAAGATGATGACTATTCAGCCCTTGTTATTGACCAGGTAAGCATCTGTTGATAATATCTCTATAGCCTTGCGATGCTGACCTTTACTCCCCTAGACCATTGATCAAGTTATTCCTCCTCTGGTTCGCTCCCTCCGAGTCCAAAAGAGGGATGTGGTTACAGGAACATCTGAGCTACTATTGTCTTTCACCACTGCATATGAACATATTCCCTCATATCGCCGCCTCAGGCTATTTGAGTCTCTCGTGAACAAACTTGGGCAGGAGGACTTCCTCTTTGCTGTTCTGGCCATGCTAGCCACCAAGTACGGCATGGATCGGGATGTCCTGGTCACTATGACTGCTCTTGCGTCTAATGCGGAGGCTCAACTTCAGCTTACGGTAAACATCTTGAAGGTTGTCGGACACATAGGACTTACTCGATTACTAACGTTTTTATAGACGTACGCCCGGTACTTGAGCCTGGTTCAAGACGCGCTTCAGCCAAAGCCAACCATCTCCCGCATTCTCCTTGGTATTGGAAGTGAGGATGGAAGAGAGCCCCATAAAGTTGCCGTTGATTTACTTCAGACGCTCTCTCATCTGCTCAAATTTACCTCCCTTGGTAATAAGATGGTTCAGTACTTCGAGTCTGACGATACAGAAGATGCCAAGAAGGTGCACAGTCTATTTTCTGGTATGCTGGAACGTCTCCTGGCCTTAGGCGAATCTGTTCGTTCCATTAGAGCCATAAATATCGCCTGTGGTGATGCTCTTGCTACTTTGCTAGGCACTCTATCTCTTGTTGATTTCATTGACACGATTGAGGTTCTACTGCAAAGGCCAAAGGATGACCTCCGCAGACAAGTCCTCAGGCTACTTGAGAATCGTCTTGACAATAGCAACGATAGAGATACAGCATCCCAATCGAAGGCTCTCTCTTTCCTGTCTGTTCTTGTCGGAATTGTCGAAACGTCTCCCGATATATTATTGAAACATGCGGCTGTCGCCTGTATGGAAAAGATTTCAGAGAAGTACGGGAAGAAGAATCCAGAAAAGGTCGTTGAGTCAGCGATCGTGGTCGCCGGCGACAAGTGTATGGGGCTCGCAGACAATCGCATCCGTATCATCGGTGCATTGTGCCTTGCATCTATGACGGAGGTCATTGCGGATGCAATAATCCCTGTACTACCTACCGCACTCCCTCGCTCCTTGGATCTACTACAAAGCAGTATTCAGGCCAAGGAACAAAACCCAGAGCTACACGATGCCATATACTCGCTACTTTCAGCACTATTCGTTCACATTCCTTACATGATCTCGTCAGAGGACTTGGACAAAGTTCTATGCCTTTCTTCAAGCTCAGCCCACGCTAGCTTGTCGGAAGATTGTAACATCAATCGACAAGAGGCCCTTCAGCTATTGGCAAAACGTGTGGATGCGAAGGAAGTATATAATGCAGTTGAACGCAATTGGGACTTCTCAGTATCGAACGGGTCAAAGGTGAGTTTGAGATTTTTCGAGAAATTATACACGAGGCTAATAATGTGTGTGTAGGCCGCCAAAGAAACCCTCGAGGTTGTCAAGCTATCGATTGAGAAACACTCTAAGTCGGATACTATCAAGAATGTTCCTGCACTCTCGAGGTTGCTGTGGAAAGTATTAGACTTCCGAAGAGCTCAACTCAGCTTACCCGCTAGCGATAGATTTGAGGGACACCAGGTTGATGACATAGAGTCTTCCATCAACGACCTAACGATTAAAATGATATATAAACTGAATGATACCATATTCCGTCCGCTCTTCACGCAACTCACTGAGTGGGCTACAGCGGAGCTAGACAAGTCTGATTTGCCTGGCAGACAAGCAAGACTGACGACATTCTACAAGTTTCTTGAAACTTTCTTTGGTACCCTCAAGGTTTGTACTTGGTTTTTCGAACCGATATATTACGTTTCTATACTAAGAATATCTACAGTCCATCGTTACCGGTTATTCCAGCTATATCATTGAAAACGTTGTCGACATACTGAAGAACGTCCGACCGAATGTAAAAGAAAATCAGACCTTATGGACAGCTGTAATGCGAACACTCCGGAACTCATTCGAGCATGACCAGGATGGTATGTTCTCCAGACTCGTGAATTTGGATCATATAAAAAAGGACCTGTACACTAACTAGTACATGACAGAATTCTGGCAATCACCTAGTCACCTCAGCTCAATTTCCAGTCACCTTATCAGCCAACTCTCCATTGCCAACAGCAAAGCATCCTTCAAGTTGGTTACAGCCGAAGCAACCCCAGCTATTGTCGCTCTCGCGATTGCAGCGGATTCCCCTGATAACCAAAAGGAATTGAACACTCATATTATGAAATATATGCGTGCTAGTGGTGGCAATGCTGATTCTTGCAAAGGAGTAAACCCATTTACTCGGCTTGCGGCGGTCAAGTGCGAGCAAAGCCTGACTGAAGAGCTCGGCGAAGAGTGGCTTGCTTTGCTACCTGAAATGCTACCCTTTATCAGCGAATTGATGGAGGATGATGATGAAAATGTCGAGAAAGAGGTCAGGAAATGGGTTCTCATGATCGAAGATATCCTAGGAGAGAAGTTGGATGATATGCTTGCATAATGCTGAGCGTGCTTTATACTTCGCGGTGACAGCAATCTCCTCAGGTAGGCTTATTTGGTATTTTTTTTATTCTGTTGGCGAATACTTCTCTCTTGCTTTTGGGCGAAATACCACTTTGGCGTTTACATTTGGTTAGTTACAAGGTTTCAAAAGGATAGAGACTAAAAAAGAATAGCATTTGCATATAGAATGAAATTAATCATTACACTAAGTGGATGCTCAGTTCATTCGAGTCCAAAGTCTATGGCTAGTGCGAACTACCCCTACGTATTTACTGTGGAGGAGGGTTCAAATCCAGCCCTTCCACTGTCAACTTGAACGAATCGTTGCGCGAATAACTGCCAGCAACATCCAGCTCCAGTCGTCCTCTCACGCAATCCTCAAAATCAACTTCAACTACCTGCAGGCTCTCCTCATCCTCGTCCGTAACATTCCATATAGGACCTGCCAGTACTTTTCCAGCAGGGCTGATGATACAGCTGCCTCCTCCAGTGACGAAAGCATCATCAGAACTATCCTTGCCTTCCTGTTTGATATCATTCGTGACCCAGGAAGGCAAATGGCTGCGTTTTAGACATTGATTGGCACTGAGGACGACCGTACGGCCCTCCAGGGCAATAGTTTGCATCAGTGGAAGCCAGGTATCTCTTCCATCAGCTGTAGGGGCCAGGTAGAGGTTGACATTCTGCTGATATATAGCCTGTCGAAGCAAAGGCATGTAATTCTCCCAGCATATAGCTGCGGCAAGCGTGAGCTTCACTCCATTGATTTCCGTAGTGACAGCTTTCAAAGTTGATGCCGGACCTTGAGCCCACACCAGCCGTTCCGTCCCAGTCTGCAGTATTAATTAGGACAACTGCAATTCATCCATAGACATTTAATCATGGGAGGGGGAATAGTATAGCTACTTACTGGCATGACCTTCCTTCTCTTGCCTATCATGCCCTTCTTCGGATCAACGTAGACAACCGCACAGTATAAGCTGCCAGCGCACCTCTCAATAGCACCTACAACAAGCAACACGCCATTCTCCCTAGCCACTTGCTCAAGGAACTCTCGAGTACCATCGCCTCTATAATTCTTCCCTTTAGCAACAGGGAGCTTTCGTTTAACCCAGTCATCTTCGCTGGGGATGGGGGTATCTCCAAAGTCAACTGCAGCTTTGAAATATTCTAGATACTGGTCTCGTCCCGCGTCGTTGCGAGATCCAATTGCTGCCCCGAAGTTGCAGCCTCGAGGATATCCGCCTAGATATCCCTCTGGGAAGAGAAGAATATTGGCTAAACGGTTTGCTGCTTTAATGGTGACTTGTTCGAGGGCGTTGAGTGTCTCGGTAAGAGTATCGCGGGTGCGGCACTGCGCGATGGCAACGTTGAGTTTTTGCGACATATCTAAGTTAACTAGTACTTTTGACTTAGAGTGATTGATGGTGCTTCTGGATGTGATGGATGCATAGATGGATTGATATTATGTAGTTGGTAGTCGCTATGTTAACTATTAACCGGACTCCCATCCCCGCTTGATGCTAGTTTTATATATTCCCGAGTAATAGCCGAAGCAACTAAACTGAGCGTGGATTGATGATAGATGAAGACCACAACTATAACTACGAGATGCAGGATGTACCGACGGATAAATTACGATACCCAATTCCGTGGAAAGGATCGGAAAGGACCGTACTCAAAGATCACCGGCTAAAAGGTTTCCTCTAGTCTCATACAATTCATCTACATCACTGGGACGAAAGACGGATGCATCCAGCTCAAGATCAGACGATTGAAATGACGCGCTGACCGAGCGAGGCAAGAGACGCGTTAATATGGAGAGTAGTTGTGACGGGATTGGATGGATGTTTTTGATCATCCTCGAGTATTAAATGTATTTATATTCCGTTGAAGCTGTGATTTAAGCTGCTGAAGGTGAAGACGATGTACATCCCTTTGCACCATGTACCCATGTACCCAAGTCCGACGCCAACATGGATGGTATTTTCATTAACGTGGTAGCGATAGTGAGGTTAGTAGGCTACTTTTGTCCTCATGTCCTGTATGATGTTAGATAAATAGTCAATAATGTTTGCCGAAGGGGGGATAGTACGTACCGAAATCTTACGCTCGATTTCCCGAACTGATCGATCGAGCTCACCTGCTATAGCTTGCTTCTTGTCATTAGGCAGAAGCAAGAAAGTCTCACAGAGATCTCCGTCAATGACGCCCTTACATGGCGCATAGTAGCCTCTGTAGATAAGATGATCTCGTCCAGCCAATGGAGGGTTCTGTGAAGCAAGTTGCATCTCGAGGGTTTGGAAGAAATCGACGTCATCACGGGTGATGAATGGAACAAACATCCCGACTGTACCTTGGAGGCCGGTCCAGACAAGAATGTCTCGTCCACCAGCAACCAATTGGGTCTTTTGGATGCTTGTAGGTATATCTTGGGAGTAGAAGTGGATGACCAGGCTGAGCCTGTTCGGTGCGCCCTGGAGATACTGTCGTTCATGAATGAGATGTGCGCCGGAACCGTCTTCGTCAGCTTCTTCAGATGCCTTTGTAGGACATCGAAGGAGCCATATGTTGCCGAACTTGTCGCCGCCCGCGACGGTCTCGTAGTCCACCATTGTGGTACATGTGGTCCAGCGGGGTATGATGTCGTCAGCAAAGGGGATAAGGGCGTTTTCTTGGTACTTGTAAACAACATATGTGACGCTCTCCTGGACATCGCTGACGATGATTCGGCTTCCTTGGGTCTGAAGTCCGACAATCACGCGCGGCGTTATCTGGGCCTGACATTTTCGAAGAAGCTGTCTCATTCCAAGGTCGTAGATCCTTAGATCAGGACCAATACCGGCAAGAAGACGGCCTTGAAATCCGAGCAGGGCTAGTGGCGGTTGTTCAACCTTTGTCTTGTGGATGAACTCTAGCTCTTTACCTTCTTCTTGGAATCGATATATATGAATGAAACCACATGTGAAGGTGCGGGGACTGACGACCATGTCTTTGCCTGTTCCTACTACAAGGAACGTTTCGTCTTCTTGGCTGGTGAATGATACCGCTGCAATACTTACAGCAGCTTCATTGTCCTCGAGCTCGAGGTTAGACAAGACAGACTTGGTGTGGATAGGGTCCACAACTTGAATGGATGAGGCCCAGTGATTTGTGCCCCTGGGATAACCAAAGTCCTCTGGAGGTAACTCAGCACTATCACCGTTGACTGTGGTTGATTCACTGAGTAGTTTGGCCTTAGTAGCGGGTGAGAGAATGTTGTTATCGGATCCAATGACGTAGAAAAGGGGGTATTCGGGATGTCGGACAAAATTTCGAGGGGTATAAGCAAGAGGAATTGGCTCTTGAAGGAGGTTGTTGTCCAGTTTCTCGATGGAGAATATTCTGTCAAAACGCATTAGTCACTATTCAAATAATCAAGTGGAAGAAGAATAGATGATGCGAAGGAGGTTTTGCTCAGTAGGAACAATTGGATAAATAAATAAAAAGTTTCATCCTCATGCCGGTGTAGGCGATAGGAGTTGGAGCTCATCATGCAAAAAAAGAAGACATAAACATAAAACAGTGGATGGAATTATTGAAACGTACCTTAAGTTCTGGCCCTGGATACCGACCATGCCCTCCACGCACTGCTCAGAGGAGAAGTTCCAGCTCCATTCTAATCCGACGTAGTTCAAGGGCGTGAGGGTAAAACTCTTTGTCTGGACATCAGAGTATCCTAGCCAGGACCGGGAGCTGAGCGCGAGGACGGCTCTCTGCTCCTTGACTGAGACACTGAACAGCTTGACCGGCTTGACGCCAAGGAAGCGGGTCCGAGTATCTGACAATTCTCCGGTCACTTCATCTAGGACAGTACGCAGGTAGATACCAGAGTAGAGTCCGATATGGAGGTATAACGTCGACCCACCAGAGGTAGAATCTATCATCGACATGATGGATAGGGCAGATGGCGCGGACGTCAAGGCCTGGACGGATTTATTCTCCAGTGTGGAATCTGGATCAAGACTGAGGATTCGGACGGTCGAGTCGTCACATCCAACAGCGAGGAACGAGCTTCTTCCTCGTCCCTCGGGAACCTCTCCCAAGCTCAGACAGGTCACTGTGCCGGACATCTGTCTCTTTTCGTCATATTCGGCCAGTGAGCCATCGGTGTCCATTTCAAAGTAGACGATTTCACCAGAGCTCAGGGCAATGGCTACTTGTCTCTCGTTTGTGGTAGCGGCAACAATAGATCTATGCTGAGGAGCCGGCCACTCATTTACTCTCTGGTCTGCATGGATGTGTCGGATACCCTTTGGATGGACTTGGATGAGAGAGTCTTCACCTAATTGCTGCACAGCGAGAGTGGGAGCAGACGAGAGGAAGCCGGTATCAGTGACTTCTTCCACGGTCTCACCAATGCTCAAGACGAGGGTGCCATTTGAAAAGGATAGCACAATGTAGGCGTCGAATTGGTCATTCCGGGACAGCTTGGTAGTCCAAACGGCTGACGGAACACTGGGAAGCTCGGACTCGACGATCTCCGATACTTCGAGGCCGTGTTTCAGTGTTCTAAAGCTACTTCTGGCACTAGTGCCGCATAGAGTGTATATTTGAGGAGCATCTTCCTCTGTGATGTTTGCAATAGAAGCAGCCATGAGCGGGTTTAGAGAGGCAATGCTCTCTACCAAGTTCAAGTTTTCGGCTGGTCGGGGCCGGAAGTAGACTGGGGGCAAGGGTTCTGAGATAACGGCTGAGTAGTCATCGCTGATGAATTCAATCTCGTCGTCATCATCTCCTAGCTTTTCAAACTGGTAGAAATGCTGGTTGCCGGTTTCACTGGCTACAAACAAGAAACCGCTCTTGAGAATACATAGACTTGAAGCTAAGGGGACGGTGTCAAAGTACTTGAGTTTGAGTCTCTTTACTTCTCCGGTGGCCTTTTCGTTCTCGTCTTCTACCATCTCCATGGTAACTTTAAAAAGGTCGCCGTCTTCGGACTGCAGAAGGAAGAAAAAAGCACCGCGCATCTTGTGCATGACTCCGGCGGTGATGCATCGTTTCCTCTCTGGATTTTCGGTAGGCCCACGTCTGCGGGGGATAGGAACCCTGAAGGCGTCCTGGTTCGAGTGACGGTAGACAATGTTGTCCTCTGCGCAAACGAGGACACCACTGGGACCATCAGCACCGCCGGGCACCTGGAAGAGCATGGAGGCGGTGCGGTCGACCGGATCAGCCCACCGTCTGACCACATGGTTGAGTCCGAGATCGAGTTCGTAGTAGACAAGCATCTTCTCGGTCTCCTCGTACGCCTGGCCGGTGGGGTCCTGATCGACCTCGGTGTACTCGACCTCGAGAGCGGCAAAGATGGGGTTCTCGTAGCCCACGTCAAGCGCGGTGAGAGCAAAGACGACCGTCTGCGGCCTGTGGGCCTCGAGGGGCGAGGATATGGTGAGCTCGGCCTGCGCATTGCGGTTGAGCACGTAGACGAGCTTGTTCTTCTCGACGGAGGCGATCAGACAGGCCCTGCCCTTGGGGTCAACGGCGAGATACTGGCCCGGGACGACGCGTCTGACGCCGGACTTGCCAAAGGTCTCGAGATGGATGCGATTGAAGCGGTTCTGGGCCGGCACGTACTCGACAATGGTGATTCTCCCAGAGTCCGAGCCGATTATGATGTAGTCTATCAACACTCAGCACACAACGCTCTCATATATACAGCACACACACAATTGAGATCCACGGAATCAACACAAAAAAGGCCGCCATTGAGACCCCGGGGGAGCTTCTTTTAAGATAAAACATCACTAACTGGCCTTAGGGAGCAGGAGAGAGGGACATCACAGCAGGGGGAGAGCATACCTTTGCTGCTGCCGGCGAGCCTGAACGCGGCGAGGGAGCGGATGATGCCAAAGACGTCCTGCGAGAAGAGCGTCTGCACTTTACCCTGCGACGGGTCGGTGCGATGCAGGGTCAGCTTCGAGCCGGCCGCGGTGACGATCTGCTGCTCCTTGGTGCCTGAGAACTGCCCGAGGATGGCCTGCGTGATGGCTGTGGGCGGCTGGATGGTGAGCGAGTACATGAACATGGACGAGGTGGTCGCCATGGTGCTGGATGGACCGCGGTCAGCGCGCTTCCATCGCTTGCGTCAGCCGGTCGAAGCTATAGCCGTAGCCGTAGCCGAGCTGCAGCCGGTGGTATAACAACCGTGATTAGCTGTGGCCGTAGCTATCGTGATGTAGCTGGAGCTTGTAGATGTAGCTGGCGTTGTCTGCTGGTTGTCGCTGGAGGTTGGAGTTTTTTTTCTGCGGTTGTGGAAGTTTCTTCCTAGGTTGGCTGTTTTTTCTTCGGTGGCGGAGTCGGACCGTCGAGGATAAAGAGCGACGACCTAGACAGCGAGACAGACAGACAAGACAGACCAGACAGAGAAAGACGCCAGGATAAAGGAAGAGGATAAAGACAAGGACTGGCGAGACAAGGAAGAAGAGAAAAAGCTATAAGACGCCTGAGACGGGAGCTGAAGCTGCAGAGAGCGAAGCCAGCGAAGCCAGCAGAGACACCCCGCGAGACACCGCGAGAGCTACAGAAGACAGCGAAGAAGATACTGAAAGGAAAAGAAGAGAAGAGAAGAGAAAGATACAGAAAATGGCAGAGGAAGACGCGCCGTTCACGTTCCACGTCAAGTCGTCCGCAGAGCCCAAGTTCAGCCTGACGCTGAAGCCGTCGTCGACCGTCGCTGAGATCAAGCAGATCCTCGCCGGCGAGGAGTACGCAAACGTCCCGCCAGAGCGCCAGCGGCTGATCTACTCGGGGCGCGTTCTCAAGGACTCCGATACCCTCGCCTCGCACAAGGTCAAGGAGGGCCATACCATCCACCTGGTCAAGAGCTCTGCGCCCGCCGGCAGCAGCAGCAGCGGCAGTGGCAGCGCCAACACCACCGCCGCCGGCAGCAGCAGCAACACCACAGCCAGCAGTGCGGCGGGCAGAGGCGCCCAGAGCACGCCGTCTGGGGCCGCTGGAGTGCCGACCAACCTCGCAGCTGGGACGGGGAACTCGATGCTGGCTGGCCTGACGGGGGCCAGATACGCGGGCTTCTCTCAGCTGCCTGGCGCGGGCATGTTTGGCCCTGACGGAGGGGTGAGTAACCCCCTATCACATAGACGATGGAAGATAGAAGCTTGTGATAGCTAACACATTCGTATAGATGGGACCTCTGCCCGATACCGACCAGATCCTGAGCATGATGGAGAACCCTCAGTTCCAGTCGACCATGAACGAAGCCCTCCAGAACCCCCAGATCATCGACATGATGATACAACAGAACCCCATGCTACGGGATGTGCCCAACGCCCGCCAGATACTACAGTCGCCAGAGTTCCGGCGCATGCTCACAGACCCCAATATGCTGCGGTACATGACCCAGATGCAGAGAGCCATGGGCCAGGGCGGCGGCGGTGGACAGTCTGCTTTCCCTGCCCCCGGAGTCACCAACACCACACAGCGGGATGCAGGCAGTCAAGATAACACCACCACCAGCAGCAACCACAACAACAACAACCAGACTCAACCTCAGATGCCTCCCTTTAACCCTTTCCTCGCCATGCCTGGTGCTGGTGGAAACCCCTTCTCGTTCCTGGCCGGCATGCAACAGCCTCCCGCTGGTGCAGCCTCAGGAGACGCAGGTACAGCAGGATCCAACACCACCAACAACAGCGGCAGTAGCAACAACAACAGCAACAACCAGCAACAGCGCCAGCAGCAGCAGCACCAGCCAAACCCCTTCGCCTCTCTGTTCAACCCAGCACTGCTCGGCCAACTGCCAAACGCAGACGGTCAGCCCGGCCAGCCGATTCCCAACCCCTTCATGCAGAACCCGGCTCTCTTCTCTCAGCTCATGCAAGCCATGGGCGGCGGTCCTGGAGCAGATGCAAACTCCAACCCCAACCCCAACCCCAACGCCAGCAATCCCCTACTACATTCTCTCTTCGGCGGGCAGCCTCCTCAGCCGCCTGACAACCGTCCCCCAGAGGAGCGGTACGCCGAGCAGCTTCGGCAGCTCAACGACATGGGCTTCTTCGAGTTTGACAGGAACATCGAGGCCCTGAGACGGTCCGGCGGCAGCGTTCAGGGAGCCATCGAGTATCTGCTCAACTCCCCGTGATCGAAATTCTCCTGTCCTCTCTCCCCCCTTTTTCTTGACGTTTTCCCTGCATCCTCCCATCACTGCATGCGTGTCGGTCGATATTTAACCACCACGTCCTTCTTACGATAACCCTGATGTACTTTTTTTTCCTGCTTTAATAAATATGACATTCCTGCATCGTCTCTGTCTCCCTTTCCGCTCCCTTAACTTCTCTGCCGTATCTGCAGCCATCCCGGTCTTAGCTGGGCCGATGTAAGAGTCTCGATCGTATCCTCCATCGCCCCGGGGTCCCCCCCCCAGGCCCCGTTCTTCTTAAATATCTAGATCCATGCCGCGGCCACCGGCTTGCAATGGCCCTTTTCTACCTCTCAAATCACATATAAACCAAGCAGTTCCATCTCGTCCCGTCTTCTTGCTCTTGAACTCGCTGTGTTTTTCTTTTCTTCTTCGCCGTGTAAATAGTTATTCTAGTTAATTCGCCAGCAACGTCCATGTTTCATCCAGGGCTCATCATCAGGAAAAGAAACGAAGGCAATAGTTAATAAGAAGAGCCCGGCATGACTGTTCGTTCGTTTATTTACTTGTATTAAGTCATACCGTCGCACTTGACCAGCCAAAGGTCTTCTTGTCTTGCTTGTCTTTCTTGTCTTGCTTGTCTTTCTTGTCTTCCGAGCCTTGCGGCGGTTCTACATCCTTCGATCGCTACCATCAAAAGTCCCCGTCTCTGTCTCACCCTCGTCCCTCGTTTAAATCACGATCAATACGTACAGACAAGAGGCGGGGCGGGCCTCACTGCCATCTAACCTCTCCTCTTCCTCTTCTCCGTATCGGCTGCGTGGATGTAGGCTCGTCGTGAGCTAACCTTAGGCCGAGATGGACTCGACGGCGCAGCTCGCGTATCTACTCTCGTTTCTGCTTCTGCTTCTACTGCCGCAAGCCACGGCCTTTTACGTGCCCGGTAAGTATCCTTCTAACGCTCTATACGGCCTTAAAAAAAAGTACACGGTATAGCCGTCTACTTTGCTATGCTTTATGCAGGCGCTGTTCAGCGTGGTGGGCGCGGGCTGTGCTGACTCGCGCGCCAGGATACTCGATACAAACATATCAAGACGGCCAGCGCATCCCCGTCCTCGTCAACAAGATCTTCTCGGACAACTCGCAGCTTCAATATGCCTACTCGGACCTGCCCTTCGCCTGTCCGGCCACCGCAAGGGCCGGCAGCAGCCAGAACATCCCCCTCAACCTGGGCGAGGTGCTGCGCGGAGACCGCATCAGCCTGTCCGACTTCGAGCTCGAGATGGGACAGAACGTCGCCTGCAAACCGCTCTGTACCCGCCAGATTGGACGCAGAGACGTAAACTGGGCGAAGAGCTTGATATCAGACGGCTTCGTGGCCGAGTGGATCGTGGATAATTTGCCCGGCGCGACCAGCTTCATCACCGTCGACAAAACTCAAAAGTACTACACCACCGGCTTCAAGCTAGGGTACCAGGCTGTTTCATCGACCAGCCGGCGGCCGACGCATTATATCCACAACCATTTCTCCTTCGTGATTCGGTGGCGAGATGCGCCGCGTGGTGGTGACGGCCAGAAAGTCATCGTCGGCTTCGAGATATACCCCAAGAGCGTCAGCCGCGACGGCAGGAAGCGGGACGGGTGTCCCAGAGATGTGCATACCGTGCATCATGGCTTCGAGCTATATCTGCAGCCCAACAACACCCGTCTTGCACAGCAGTACCCGGGCTCATCTTACCTGCCGGAGAATGACGACGAGGTGGACGACGGTGCCACCCTGTCCATCCCTTACACGTACTCTGTCTTCTTCAAGCGAGAGGACAAGGTAGAATGGGCGAACAGATGGGATCTATACCTATACAGCCAGCAGGACGGTACCACCACGCATTGGCTGTCATTGTTAAATTCCCTGGTGATATGTGGTGTTTTAAGTGTCACAGTGCTGGTCATATACCGTCGTACTGGCTATGGAGACTCCAAAAGTCGAACAGACGGCTTGCTCGAGGATGGCAAGGCCAGCAAGCGTCGATCTCGAAAAACCAGCGGCTCGGCTCCGGTTGTGGACGAGAAGTCGTCTAACGGTCTACTCGATGGTGGTGCCGGTGTCGTTTCGGACGACGACCTCTCGTCTGAAGAGGACTTTGATGATGCTTCGTCGTGGAAGAGACTTCACGGCGACGTCCTTCGAACGCCAGCATATAGCGGTCTTCTTGCACCGTTTGTTGGATCGGGCATACAGCTTCTCTTCATGGCTACGGGGCTGTTATCTCTAAGTTGCCTGGGAGTGCTGAACCCCAGTTTTAGAGGCGGCTTCATCAGCGTGGGCGTTGGCCTGTTCATCTTTGCAGGTATATTCTCAGGATACTTCTCTGCTCGGCTCTACAGGACTTTAGCGGGTATGAACTGGCGGAAGAACGCATTCATAGTATGTCTCTCCCTTAACCTCTTTTTTTTCTTACGAAGAAGTGGCCTCTAACCAGGTAATAGACTGCTCTATTGTTCCCCGGACTAGTCTTCTCCCTAATCTTCGTTCTGAACCTGTTCGTGTGGGCTCAGGCATCAAGTACGGCTCTTCCATTTGGGACATTGGTCGGTCTCCTTGCCCTTTGGCTTCTCATCCAAGTCCCCCTCGTTTACGCAGGCAGCTGGTATGGCTACGAAAGGTCGAAGCCATGGAGCCATCCAACGCGCACTAGTTCTATTCCACGACCGATACCTCCACAACCATGGTACTCGGGATCGCTGAGAGGAATCATTCTTGCTGGTTTTGCTCCTTTCGCCGTCTTGTTTGTGGAACTGGTCTTCCTGTTCCGCAACATGCTACAGGACAAGGGTGGATATTACTATGTCTTCGGCTACCTAAGCATAGTCGGGCTTCTGACTCTTCTTTCCATCGCCGAGATGGCCATTATAACTACCTACACCCTATTATGCGCAGAGGTATGGTTTTCTACCCCCTTATCAGCAGAGTTCCTTCGTGCTTAACTAACTTTCCACCCCTAGAACCATCGCTGGTGGTGGCACAGCTTCATGGTTGGCGGAAGCAGCGCAGTCTGGATCTTCATGTACTGCATATGGTACTTCTTCACAAAACTGCATATCCACGGCTTCATCTCGAGCCTCCTATTCTTTAGCTACAGTTTTCTAGGCTGTGCCGTATACGGCCTGTTAACGGGCACCGTAGGGTTCCTGGCAGCGTACATATTCGTACGGCGGATATACAGGTATGCTTGCTCCTCTCCATTACTATCACAACGTCTAATTCGCTAATACACCAATACAGTGCTGTCAAAGCCGATTGATCACAATAGCCATTTGCTTTTTCTCCTTTCACTGTAGATGTTTACAGGGGTGTTCTTTTATATTTTTCGTTTTATACCCCCTTGTCAAGGGATTCTTTCACTCTTTCCCGGCACCACATTCTTCTTCTTTACATACTTAATGTCCAATGCGTTCCAGCGTCTAAGCACTATGCAACAATCAATTCCCCTTTGTGACCTTCTTTCTCTAGCTCCCAGTTTGTTGTTCTGTTTCTTTATACCTTAGATGCATTAATCCCGCTAATCGAGCTATCTTTGATTGGCATTATATATATTTCATGGAACTGCTTCCAGTTATTACTCCGGTTATGTATAGTAGTAGTAACAACATATTCAATGCATCCGCTTCAACATATTTAGCAAGCAGTGTAGTGATTAAAGGGAGCAATGCAGCTCAAATTCAAGTTCTAGGCTAGGAAATACAATAAAATATGCAAACTCCGACCAACCAAACGCCATTGTGTACAATAAGTGGGTATCCCAGAGTAGTGCCGAATGCTTTATAAAGGTCAACAAATAAAAGAATAAAAGAATGCCACCGTCTATTCCTTAATCACCAATTTTGCTGCAAACGGGCATCGTCCATTGAGAGGGTAGTTCCGCTTGCCCATAGTTGCCATCCTTTTCATAAACGTAGAAGGGACTACAATCCGGAAGCCGTACGGCGCAAAGAACCATTGTATGGCTTATCTCACGTCCCGAGCGGCAATGGCAGCCATGTCATTATTTATGTGGGCTGCGTTCGTGGCTCGTTGATCCTGAGTATTGGTTGACTCGAATAATCTTCTCCACCAGGCAGGAGGATCCAGCGGCCGCACCCCTCCATACATTTGAGGGTACACATCCGTGAAATAATACCAGATATGTCCCACCACAGCACCACATATTTCGTCCTTAGGAATTGTTCCATGTACAATCAGGCTGAATGCCATGAGTACAAAGGGTAGGTATGGTGCCGTGAATACGAGTAGTCCGAGGAAGCTTAGCCTTGTATCTGGGTTCTTCCGGCCCCAGATGTACACCAGGCTAGCAGAGAGGGAAGAGCCTAGAAATGGTAGAGATAGAAATGGCGAGGCAAGGAGGAGTATGGACGTTGCGTAAAGCAGCAACCAGGAGAAAAAGGCGGGAGAACGGCCGGCAGATTCTTCCAGTAGTCGCGAATACCGCTGGAGGAAGAAGACGTGGAACAACAGGTCTAGATTTAACGGTCCAAAATAGAGGAATGTTGTAATGAGTCGCCAGTACTAGTTTTTTACACACCAGAGTCAGTATTTATATCCGATAGCCAAGCGGGCTGCATTCAATAACCGGACTCACCTGTGACTTGATAAATACCGACCGGAAGCTGTAGAATAGCTGGTAAGGAGTAAGAACGTGACATTGCACCAGAACCGATGTCAGCACTGTTGCAGCTGTCCACCACCTTGTACACGGTGGCATCTCATAGAACCACTGTTCCAGCGGTAACTGTCCGCCCTGACCGGCGTTGCCCCAGATCGCCGCCATGCTTGCTGTAGATGAGGTTCAGCGCGGGCACGGGTGGATGTAGTGAGCGTCTTCTCCGAAGAACAAATCCAGGTCACTGGAGACGTGTGCCTAGCATATCATGCGTAGCCGACTTCCATGAAACCAGGGTAATCGAGAGCAAAGTGACTGCGAGTCCCTCGTTGGCCTGAAATTGAAGCCAGCTTGTTGTTTCTTTTTGTTTCTCGACGTTCGTTTTGATAAGTTAGGAAACTTCAGAAAGCTTATCTGTCATTATATTATGTAATAACTGACGTAATAGTCACGTGTAAAGTTAAAGGAATAACTATTCTCCGTCTGAGTACGCTAATCCAAATACGGACTAGTTCCCCTGTCGCGTGACCGACGCGTAAAGTGGCTGGGCGCGAGCTTCAACCAATCAGAGAGCTCCCCGGCCTCGACGTCGCGTTTTCCACTTTGAGATGGCTGGGGAGACAGAAAAAAACGTCCCGGAGGTCCTTCTTTCGTCCTTTCGGCACTTTCCAAGACTTCTTTTCTCTTCGCCCGTTAGCTGCTCGACCAGCCGGCAGACTTGTCTCTCGAAGCTGCTGCGTTGTGACTCTGTTTGATTCTTTATCCAGGCCTGGATGCGGCATCCTTGTCTCTGCGACTCCTGTTTTCGAACAAATTCCGTTTTTGCGCCGTTTTATACCTACCGTTCTTCGGCGCTCAAGTCAAATACCAAGTCATTGAAGCCAACATCCTTGCACTTTTTGGCGAGATATATTCAATTGAACTGAATACCTTCCGGAATACTCCTCCAATCGCTTCCAGGGAGATTTGCAGCAGCTACGATCGTTTTCGAGTCTATACCCCGCAATCCTTAGAAGCTACCACACTGCGCGCGCATCATATTTGAGGGGATAAGACATGCCACCAAGAGCGGAAAAGGGTGCTAAGACAGTGCCCGGGTCATCCTCTGTGGCAAGGAGAACAGGTGGTGGGGATAGTAGCTCGAGGGGCGGCTCTTCGTCGCGCGGAAGTAGAGGGGGAGTAACGAAGTCGAAAGCCAGAGAATCGCGAACATCAGATATACAGCGTATGTTGTTTTCTCCAATACGTACTTGACGATAATAATCTTCCTATCTAACTTTGAGAATTGTTCAGCTGGTGACCCCCTACCTGCCAAGCGGAAACATCGTTATCACCCTGGAACCGTTGCGCTAAAGGAAATCCGACGATACCAGAAATCATGGGATCTTCTTCTTCTTAAACTACCCTTCGCTCGTCTAGTCCGTGAGATTGCCATGGATCTGCTACCGTCGGAAGTTGGTCAGGAACTACGGTGGCAGTCACAAGCAATACAAGCGCTGCAAGAAGCCGCGGAAGCCTTTCTAATCCACCTATTCGAAGATACAAACCTCTGCGCCATCCACGCTAAACGAGTCACCATCATGCAAAAGGACATACAACTAGCACGAAGGATAAGAGGCGCATGGGGCGGACTGGGCTGATCCGTCCACCTTTTCCTTTTTGTCTTTTTTCCTTGTTGTACAATGATTCCCCCTTTGCATGCATCGCTGTTTTGTTTCCATTCTGGCTTCAAGCCATCCTCTTCCGAGTATATGCATATTTATTACTCTGCTTTCTGTTTTCTGGAGTTTGGAGCTTAGCTACATTGGCGAGCAAGGGACAATGCAGAAGACCTCTGTATACCCTCAAAGGAGTTGGGTTAATGGGTGGTTATTGTCAGCCTTGTTTATTTGCATTTGAATTGATGTCCTTGACCAAGGTAAACTCAGCAAACTGTATATATGCTCTGTTAGAAGGAAAGCAAGTTGATTATCTTCAACCAGTCATCCTCCGTATCATACGGATAACAATCGCCATTGCGTGTGCCGGTCATCCCATCATAGAGAACGTAATAAACCGACCTATGCGGTGTGAGATTGCGCTCTGAAGTGCATTATTACCTTTGCTCCTTAAATACGCCGTTCTCCCCATAAGGTCGATATGTTTCTAACGCCATATTCGCTGTAATATATCACATGCATTATATCTAGACATATTTCTTTGAGGCACCACCGTTGGTGCTTAGATTTCCGTTTCCAGTCCCATCAGGCTTGTTCATTTTTAACGCCGGCGGCAATGCTTCCAACTTTTTATCTGCCTTGGCCCTCAGTGTCTGGGCATCGGCTGATTTTCCTTGTCTGTCCAATGTTTCAGCTAGTAAATCATCCGTAACACTCATCCATAACTTATCATCTGCCTTTCTTGCCATGGCTCTAGCTGCCATGGCACTCTTCTCAGATTGTTCACCAATCACGCCACGGAAATATTTCCAACTCATAAACGTCAGGGCGATGCAGGTTATTTGGCAATTTTGGATTGCCGTGGCCGCTTGTAGCGCCTGGTGAAGATCACGTTTTGTCTGAATTGTAGATTCAGTGTGCACAGTGGCACTTATAAGAGAATGAGCTGCCCGGATGTATTTGTTAGGGCTATTCTGACAATGTGGGCCGAGAATGCTCAGTGTTTCCGAAGCAAGAGAGTGATCTGCTTTTGAAGGGTCTCTCAAAAGAAGTACAAGATTCAAATTGGCTAGGATTATGGTATCACGGTGAGGATTGCTTCGTGGGATCTTGCTGGTGGCCTGGGACAGAGAAAACATGGGCTGGTGGAAGGTAGCCATCGCAGCTTCGATGTCGCCGACCGCTTGGTGGATTATGCCGCGCGCATATTCGGCCAGACACCTAATATCATCGCCTACTGAGTCACCGAGCTCGGCCAGCGTACTCCTGACCTCTTTAAGTGTCTTATTTGCCATTCGCCATTCGGTCCGAGAACAAAAGAGAAAAACCTGTTGGAGGAGCATGTTGCAGTATAAACTTCTCCTCCAGTGAATTCGAGAAGAGGAAGCTACAAGAGACTCAGAGATCCCCTGGGGTGATGAGAGACCAGCTAGAAGACATGTCAGTGAGATTTGATTAATAGGGCTAAGAGTAAAACACTTACCTTTCATCATTCCCAAGCCCTCCTCAAGATATTTCTCTGCCTTATGGCCATCTTGCGAATTCTTTGCACTCAAGGTGACAGAGCTTAGAAAATAGCACAGTGCATACAGATCATGTTCGGGAAGCCAGCTCATTGTTAATTCAAATATGTGACCGTCATGTCGAGGCTCTCGAGGTGACGCTGATTTCATAGTTCCGGCGCTCAAAGGCAGAGCGAACGACCCATCATCTTTCCACTTTGGGTTATGAATATCTTGGTCCATGGATCGCTGCATTTCTTTGAGTTTCTGGCTAGACTGGTTTGTATCGTATTCAAGGACACTGCAGCATATATCTATCATTTGAATGACGGAGTTAAGTTGGGGTATACCACGAATTTCAGGATCAAGCTGACGACTTCGAGCCGTAGCAATTGCTCGCTGTGCATGCTCGATGGAGTCTGCGTTTGTGGACTGCTGAAGGTGGATCAAAGCCTCAAGAACGGCGGCTATAGTCGACACCGCTTTATCACCGCATGATGCCGCTAACGATGATATTTTTTGCAGGTTATGCAATGCACCTACCAGATCCTGATGTGGCGGCGGCGAGAGTGATATTGAAGCCCTCAGTAACCGAAACGCATATTCCCAGCCAGTATGCCGATACCTACTCAAGTTAGAGGAATTTTTAAGACGCCTCAAAAGTACACTTACGTTTCTATGTCGCGAATCACTCCATCAACTGTCTTCATTGCAGCTCGCGGGTTGGATTTGGATACTATTCGGCATAGTAGTTGCTGCATACCGTATTTGAGATCAAACATCCTATTCTATACAATACCCCTGTAAGCTAAACCCATGGCTATTGTATCACCATAAACACGAACTACACACCCGTTCACATAGGTCAATCTATACAGTATTAGCATCTCACAAGCAGAGAGAACCAGAGCGCATGGGGCCTAAGTATGGATAGGATTATAGTGAAGCGTACCCCTTTGCTTAATATAGTCTCAGCTACAGTGTCGTTATTCGTCTCTTCATAAAGTATTTTAGCGAAGCGCAAGGTCACAAGTGCTTCTGTTTGGGGAGCAAGTCTCCAGTTCTATATATGTCAGCATGTACAGTTACTTCCACCCTAGGCAATCCCAATAACTGCAGTCAACAGTACAGTGCGAAACAAACCTTCAGCAGTGCCTCCATACATCGCAGCCCGGTGGCAATCAATTTGTAATACTGTTCTGTCTCGTGCTCATCTTGGGAAACTGCAATTAAAGTAGCCTGGCTATGTGCTGCATCAAGGTATTCATCGGCGAGGGCCAGAAGCAAAACCTGATAGTCCACATGTGGCTTTGAATTATCATGTCCCCCCTGTTTCTGCTGCTGTGACAATTTTGTTCCCGTCATCTGTGGTGACGGCCGAGCTTGAGGTCGGGGAGTTGGTGCCTTAGCCGTTTTCGGTATATTGTGGCTGTTCTGTACCGTCGGACTTGGTTGTGTAGGAAATTGTGAGTATCCTTGGGTGTGTGGTAGACTCTGTACCTGAGGAGAAACTGGTTGGGAAACTGGCTGTGAAACTGGTCGCTGAGGTACCGGCTGAGAAGGGCGCGGAGGAACTTGTGTCTGAGAATGGGGTGGTAGGGTCACCGGGTACAGTGAGTGTGGAGAGGCGTAAGAGTCAGGATGTCGGTTTGGCATCGCATACGGCGAGCCTGGAGTAGCGGAAACCCCTCCATACTGGAAGTTCGCATGCGGCGGAGCAGGATAATGAGGAGGGACTTGCTGAGAGACAGCCGAGGTGGTGAAATCATGCGGTCGTATCGGGGGCTGTAGCAGAGGGCTTTGTGCTAAGTGAGGAGGATATGCTGGAATTACAACCTGCGGGTAGACCTGGGGAGACTGATGGTAGGATTGTTGCGGAGGCGTTGCTGGAGGATAGGGCTGCCGTGGTGATTGGGACGGCGGATACTGGCCATTCTGTCTATAAGCCATGGCTTACAGCCAATAGCCTGTGTATAACACTGGGCTCCGCGGTAATAGAAAATCTACACCGCGCTTAATCCATAACCCAAGGACTTGCTCCCGAAGTCGCGCTCTTCCTACATTAATTTCCGCTGACGTGCAGGAGTAGCACCACGTGACCGGATAATTAAGCACTAGCTACTTGGCATTGCTTATGTCATAAACTTAACTTAAAAACGACTACCACCGTGCTGAGCCTCAAACATATCAAACGTCATGCCAAACATCACTACTAGTGAATGAGAACTTCGTTTATACAGAAATTCCAGTTAGATGGCTTTGATAAATAAGGAATAATTATTAATATAATGTTAGTTTCCTGCAATAAATGTTTGTGGCTAACTAAAATAGGAGTACTCTACATTTAAGTTCAACGGGCAACAAGAGCCACTAGAAAATAACTACCTGGAGCCTCAAAGTAACATTACTTGAGAATGAACAACCACAGCAAAAGAAAAAATTGAATCCGCAATATTTGTACCACTGCAAACAGTTGAAGTCAATCCAAGCCCCATGGAAAAAGGCAACCATTGTTTGCCCTATTGTTACGAATAGATGATTGTTTGAACTTCAACATATTGTTAAGTGCCTCTCTCCTTTTCACAAAACTCCCGACAGTTTTGGAGCGCTATAAATTTCTGTGACCAAAGAATAGGGATCCTTATATATAAGGGCATCCTATTCCTCTACAGTTGCATATTTATCAACAATTAATTCGAGACTCAACTGTCCTACACCAATTTACAGAGATCGAAGTCGTATAAGGACGCCCAAGAGAACGACCATAAGTGCATTTCATTATTTTTTTTTTTTCTTACATCGACCCTACTTGAAAGTTCTTTGACAATTTTCTACCTTCCTACCAAAAATTAGAGCTGCAGCTATCTATTGGGTGCCAGGATGTCCAGTACGCCATGCTCATCCTTACTATCTGATAATATTAGCAGAGCTAACATTTAACCCAAGCCTTTAAAGCAGTCGATATTACAGGCCTAGATAAGGTCGAGTTGATGTTAGCTCTTTACGCGAAGGCATGGCCAAGCATGTATGATATTGGCCGACTTAGTGCTGAAGAAGCTCGTCGCTTCTTTGATGAACAGAAGGGCAATTTAGACTACGTGAATGGTCGCTGTTTCAAATGTAACCTTAGCGGGGACTCGGTTGATCCACGGCTTTATGACCGTGATGCTGGTGAGGGGAGGTTCCAGGAGGTTGTTACAACGTTGCGTAAAAGCAGCAGTTCCTAGAGCCGTGGTTCGTTTCATTATGTGGTGAATAATTTGTCAACTTTAAGTCATGCAATCAGGTAGTAATATCATCGGTTGGTTTACAAAACATCCTCAAGGACGTTTTCTTTACCCTATCTGGGAATAGCAGCCAGAATTACCTCTGAACCAATGTTTCTGGAGTGTCGAGGCGAGAGTTATTCATTTAGCACTAAAAGGGCTTGCATGGCTTCTCATTAAGTAAACAAGGCATGAGTGTCAAGTAGTCATTCAATTCTTCACATATTACTGATAAAGAATGTCATCAATTGTTATTTCACTGTAATCAACAACTGAATAATTGCTAGTAAATCTATACTGAGAAGTAGCCGACTAATATACAAAGAGTGTAAATACTAATATTGCCATGTCATCAAAGCACTTCAATAGCGAAATGCACAATCAGAGCTTCGTAAGTAATTTTAAGGAAAATAAATTTTTTCCGTACTCAGTAGTATCAGTAGTCACGTACCCAGATCTTCCAATAGGCTCTTTTCCAGGATCCGATAGTTCTTCCAAGGTAGCATCATCAGCATGGTTCGCAACAAACCTCCGGCCGGTGGTTTTCAAAAGCCCAACAATGTATGCGAACATAGGGTTTCCATCTCGATTAAACTCAACAGTATATGTCTAGAACTGAGTTAGTGCATGACCAGAATCCTTTTACACTGGAAGATTCTACCTCGATGACAGCCTCGCCTTCTGCTTGAACATCAATACCCGGAATCACGACGTCTGTCACATGCTCAGGAAGAGGATTTTTAACTGGATATGATAACCCATCTCTCCTAGAGCAGGACGAGAGGCAAATAGCATGTTGATAACTCAATACACCGCCATTTGCGAGTATCAGACCATGTCTAGGAGTTCCTGTATACTTTCTGAGTTGCCGCACCATCTCAGTGATCGCCTATACGCCTATGTAAGCCGCCGTTATTATACTTTGAGCTAGAATATCGCTTACATGCATAGAATAATTGTTCCCTGCTCCTCCAAAGGAAGTGAGTCCACCAAGAAGAGTTAATGGTTTCGAGCCATCGCTAGGAAAGCCCAAGTGAAAAGCTGCAAGCTTTGGAACAATTGGGAAGCATCTGTTCGAGCGTACACTCATGTTATTAGCATCTGAGTGATGTGGCTTATAGGTATTATCACCTACGAATAGAAGTCAAACAGGTGGACTTCTTCTTTACTCAGTCCGGAGGAGGACAAAGCTGCGTCCAATGACCTCGATATCGACGGACTACTGTAGAAGTTCGGCCGTTCCCAAACTATACAGAAGCTAAGGTCAGTATGGTACTGAATGCTCAATGAAATAAACACAATTCAGCCACTTACAGTTGTTGCTATCTTGAGTACCGGCGCCCCCCAAGGGGTAGACCCACTTGTCTTCCGAAATTCCAAGCTGCCGAGCTGTCTGCGTTGTGGTCAAAATGCAAGCTGCTGCCAAGTTTACCGTGTTAAAGGCATTCATCAGCAGTGGATCTATAATAAATTATTAGTTCACATCGTTTCATATAATACATGCAATTTGTAACATACATGGGTAGCAAATCATCCTGTTCTTCCTTGTGATGGTGCTGAGCGATTGCTCAGTCTCTGCCAATTTTCCAAAATTCCACGATAGGGGATTTTTCTCTGCAACTTTTGAAAATTCGGCGTATAATTTCGCTGATTCTTTCATGTTTTCTCGTAATGACTGTTTGCGGTATGCTCTGAGTCCGTTTTCATATAGCGGATAGACATGTAAAGGTAAACCGACAGAGTGTATCGTGCCAACGTCTGCATTAGTATTAGTAAGGGCACCGTACCCCAGCAGTAAATAGATATTAGAACTTACTTTCTTCTTTCCCTGATCCCTTTGGCTGGAACACTTCGGACACGTTTTGAGCCGGTTCTGTCCAATTTGATGGGGGAGGCTTCCCAGCCCGTGCGAAGGCATTCACTACCACCCAGTTGTCTTAGTATCTCGACAAAAAATTCTCGTAAAATATACAAATAGAACATACACGATGCCAGAGCTTCTCCTCCAGTCACTACAGCTATCTGACTCTTGCCCTGGGACAATCGTCGAGCAGCGTCATCAAACAATTTAGCAGGTGCATTTCCTGCATGATGACTATATAACTTGTGACGGGGTTGTATGTTCAGCTTATCTGATAGAAGAGTAGGGAGATCCGAATAAGGCCACGTCCAAGTAGCAACAACATCCACGCTGTCAATACATGATTGAAGCTTCATACAGCTATCGGGGGAAAGTCCAGTGTCAGAAATTGCCTTGTAAATGGCATTGATCATCAGATATGCTGGCTCAACTGCATCTTCGAGCCTCCTTGATTCATTTTTTATGTCCCCTACCCCGACAACAACAGGAACCAAGTTCTCTCCTGCCATACCCGCCCCTGAATCAAAGTTGTCATAGATTCAACTTCGATATCTCATTTGCCGGGGACGGATGAACATGGCCATGCTTGAATATGGGTATATATAGAAGCGGAGAAGCGAAATCTCCGCCCTTTTCCGTCCCTAGCAATGTGGGTTTGTTGAAGGCCATGTCTCTGCCGAGGTAGACACCTGATCTCTCTGAGCTCGGTAACGATGCCAACTAGTTATCGAACTGGTTGGCTAGCCCCACAGACTAATCGCGTGTTATTTGGGTTTGCAGGAAGTCAAGCTTGACACTAAAGACCGGGGAATGATAACATGCAGCAGGGTGCTATCTTATGTTAGCCTCGGCGCAGTGCATGAACCGATAGTCCACGACGAACAGCCCCGGGAACAGAAGTCATAAAAATAAGCCACGTCTGAAATCGTTGGGAGGGAGCTATCGGCCTTTTCAGAAGATCCCCGTATTTCCAATTGACACGCCATGACCTGCAGGTCGTTGCTTAACTAACTACAGGGTTCGGCATAAGCAGTATCCACCCATCAACTGCAAGCACAAGTATCCAGTGCTTGCAATAATGGTTGGACTCGTAAGGTGCAGAAGAACAGGGTTCCTGCCCTGAAGAACTGAAGGTAAAAGGAGCGCATTTGTATGTATGCGAACTTGATGAACAGGGGTTTGCACGTGACGTAACTAACTATTTCGGAATTTATTCGGACTTAAAAGAGTTTGAGCTGGTTGCTAAACATGGCTGACAATTAGATATATAGAATGAAGTAATTGCGTATCTTAATTATGTTTCGTTACAGGTGGAATTTTTGACACACTTACAATTCTCATGACCAAATAATAGTTACTTACTGAAACATCAATATAGTAGTCGAAATAACAAATTGTTCCAATTAAAACAGTGATAATTGGGTACCACGGCCGCATGGCCCATTTGGTGCTAAGTCCCCATTAGCCCCTCGTGAATGGCTAGTCTCCTGATATCGATTATGTGGGCCAGGTTCTCCAAATGTCTTGTATCCTACATCATTGATGCATTTAACGTACGGTTTATGGAGGGCTGACGTGGTGGCAGTGCGCCAATGTTCTGACCCACGAGTCATAACTCCTTACAATTCATAGGCACTGCAGAACAAGATCAACGATACCTAGATATATATCCCGATCAATGTCAGGAGTTTCTAGACCAAGTCCCACAACCAATAACCTCTTCTCTTCAGGGGATTTTGCAGCTATTGCTGTCGCGATTTGGCAAGCATAAAGCTGGCCAACAACCTCCCAATCACCGGATCGTCCACCAAGTAAAGGAGTAGCATTAAATTCCGGGCGGGGGAGAAGGGCATCTTCCTGGTTGCTGGTCAGCGTTTGGAAGTCAGCTGCTGGATCTGGGCTTTCTATTGGCACATGAAGCTGCGCGACGACCGTTAGAACAAGCAAGAAAATAGCCTTATCATTCATGAGAGTATTGCGTACCCATTGTGCTAATCGTCCGTTCTGTGTGATGGTCACGAGTATCCGGTCTTGGAACGAGACCACCATGACATTTGTAGGCTGCCCACCCACAACGCCCGCAGCTTGTTTCGTGGAAGCGGGATGAGGGGTGTTCTCTAGGCTGGGAATCATCGGCTGCACATCTGCAGCCTCGGTTTGGGCTTCTGGCGACATCCTGCACCAACCCAACTGCTCCAACTACTCTCAAGCTGCGGCTAAAACGACGGTCGATGGAAGATCAAGAGTTGTTGTTGATACACAGAAGTGGCATGTTTGCTTATTTTGCCTTGAGGCTGTATTATATAAGCTGGTCCAACTTTATCTCTCTTATCTTCACCGCCTTCAGATGGCAGAATGTTTAATTTTTGTAATTTTGAGCTTCGAATCTTGGTGGACGAGGAAGAACTCGACAGCATTTGGTGGTGATATTTGTTGGTGAAGATGCCCAAGTTGGTCCCCCGCCAGCGAAAGCACAAAGCTCGAGATAGGCAAAACCAGCCTAAGCTGCCACAAAATACCAATGTCGCCGAGGTAGCTCCAGTGTCCAAGAAGGAGAAGGAAGAGAAGAGACAAAAGTTGCAAGAGGAATTGAGACCTCAGCAGTCGAAAATATCGAGCAAAAAACAAAAGCGATTGGATAAATATATTGTATGACTATGATTCTTTGGTAATTTCTCGTTGTGGCTGCTAACCATTCTGGTAGGATACCAAACTACGAAAGGACGAGAACCTGACACTTATCAAAAAGCTCGCTAAATCGAAAATCGACACGAGTCAGCTTCAGAGCTCGCGTTCATTAGCACGATCAAATAAACCGCTATCCAAGAAGCCGCAATTACCATCTGGCAGTAAAAAGGGCTCGAGCTCAGAGATACTTGAATCTGAAAGTTCTGGTTCCGATGATGATCTTCCTTCGTCACGGTCTCATATCAATGCTCGGGGAGACGGAGACATACCTGCCAATACTGCAGTTGGAAGTGGCCTTAAGCGACCACTAGAGATTGGCGAGGATGGGCGTCCTGTCATAAAGCGGCGGAAGAGGATGCAAAAAACAAAACCAATCGAAATCCAAGAACCGGCGTGGGAGGGCTTTGATTCAGAACCTGAGTCTAGCGCAGATAAAGAACCAGGAGATTCAGAAGCGGACTCACACCGTGGTAGTGGTGAGTCCGAGGAAGACTCTGTTTCAGACTTAGAAAGTGAGGAAAATTTGTCCTCTGAAAGCGAAGTTGAAACCAAAAAGAAAATTAAACCTCGCCAATCTGCATTTAAATCGTGGGCGGTACAACAAATCAACGAGGCAGCAGGGTTTACTCCAGAGAACATTGCTACTCCCACGCTTCTTCCTCAAAATGCCAAAAGTTTTAAACCGAGAGATAGGACAGAAGAAGAGGAACCACTACCTCAAGAACTGAGAGTGACAAATGGAGATACGGATAGGAAGTCATTTGCTATCCAGATAGACAGGCCCGAACATATCCAAGCCGCTCGCTTGAATCTTCCTGTTGTTGGGGAGGAGCAAAAGATAATGGAAGCCATCCACAACAACCCTTGTGTAGTCATATGGGGGGCAACAGGAAGTGGAAAAACTACTCAACTACCCCAGTTTCTTTTTGAGGCCGGTTATGGAAGCCCTGATAGTCCCAATCCTGGAATGATTGGTATCACTCAGCCAAGACGAGTAGCTGCTGTCAGTATGGCGAAGCGTGTCAGCGAGGAGCTTGCTCAATTCTCGGACAGGGTATCCTATCAAATTCGCTTTGATACTTCAGTTACCCCAAAGACTGCAATCAAGTTTATGACAGATGGTGTCCTAATCAGAGAGGTAGCACAGGACTTTTCACTTTCGAAATATTCCACGATCATCATTGATGAAGCCCACGAAAGGAGTGTCAATACCGATTTACTAATAGGCATGGTTAGCCGTATTGTGGATTTGCGAAAAACCATGAGCGCAGAAAATCCATCCATAAAACCGTTGAAACTAGTCATCATGTCTGCAACCTTACGGACATCTGATTTCCTTCGAAACCCAAATCTCTTTCGCAGTGGAACTCCACCCCTAGTCCAGGCGGAAGGGCGACAGTTTCCTGTCACTATTCACTTCTCTCGTCGAACTCATCGAGATTATGTTGAAGAGGCGTTCCGAAAGGTTTGTAGGGGTCATCGTAAACTACCTCCCGGTGGTTTTCTTGTCTTTCTCACGGGTCAGAGCGAAATCAAAGACCTCTCAAAGCGTCTCAAAGCTGCATTAAAATCCACACAGCCTTCCGGCCGTTCACAAGCCAAGGTTCAGATCAGGCCGTCAGAGGCCTCCGTAGAGGCAGACGATATTGACTTTGGCCGTGGAGGAGAGTCTGCTACCGCCTTTGATGGAGACGATGACTTTGATAGCGATATCGATATTCGGGGAACAGATGAAGACGAGGAAGATGATGAATTCGATGAGGAAGAGGGTGCTGTCGACTCAAAGACGTCGGTCCACGTACTGCCTCTATATTCCCAATTGCCGACAACAGAACAGCTTCGAATTTTTGAACCGGTGCCCGAAGGTTCTCGTCTTATTGTGCTTGCAACAAACGTCGCTGAGACCAGTTTGACAATACCCGGAATCAGATACGTCTTTGACTGTGGACGTTCAAAGGAGAAGCAGTATGACCTATCCACTGGTGTCCAGAGTTTCCCAATTGGATGGATCAGTAAAGCGAGTGCAAGCCAGCGTGCTGGACGTGCTGGCCGTACAGGACCTGGCCATTGTTACAGGCTCTACTCATCTGCGGTCTATGAAGATTCATTTGCAGAGCATACAGAGCCAGAAATTCTCCGTACCCCTATCGAGGGGGTGGTGTTGCAAATGAAGCACATGGGTCTTCATCACATCATTAACTTCCCTTTCCCTACTCCTCCAGACCGTATTGGTCTCGCCAAAGCAGAACGTCTTCTCAAAAACCTCTCTGCTCTATCACTGGATGGCCAGGTCACAGATGCAGGTCGACATCTTACATTGTTTCCCCTGAGCCCGAGATTTGGCAAAATGTTACATATCGGCCATCAGCATGACTGCATGCCATATACAATAGCCCTGGTATCCGCGCTCTCAGTGTCGGAAGTATTCGTTCAAGAAAACCAGCTTGACTTAACGAAAGACAAACCTGTTGGAGATGATGAGGAGGAAGACAAAGTTTACACGAACGCAGATAGGCTCGAAGACGACGCGAGAGAGCAGCGCCGAAAGGACTATCAGAGAGCGCAGAGAATATTTAGCAAACACGACGAAAAGTCTGATGCTATGAAATTCCTCACAGCAGTTTGCGCATATGCATATGCCCCTAACGGGGAAAAATTCTGCTCTGAAATGTTTTTGCGACCGAATGCTATGAAGGAGGCGTCGCAACTACGCCGTCAGATATCCAACCTTGTCCGGATTAACAATCCAAACTTGTTGGCGCAATTTGAACCCCGTTTACGTGAACCATCTGAAAAACAAATTAGGGCATTGAAACAGATTACAGCTGCAGGTTTTATTGATCAAATTGCTATCCGCGCGGATGCTGCCCCAGTTCGCCCCGATATGCCCCGGAAACCAAGAAGGGCCATTGATGTGCCATACCTGACACTATTTCCGTCCCGCGACCACTATTCCTCTGAGTTAGAGGACAGGGCAGTTTATATACACCCTTCGTCCGTTCTTGCTAAGCTTTCATTAAACGAGCTCCCCCAATATGTGGTGTATTCTCATTTGCAACAGTCTACACCTTCTCATATTGGAGACAGTCCGAAAGTTCGTATGTTCCCGCTCACGCCTGTAAGCGGTCTTCAATTGTCCGCCCTTGCACAGGGTACACCCCTGATCGAATATGGCAAACCAATCGGGAAGATTGAGAGTTTGGGAGGATCGCCTGAAAGACGAGAATGTTGGGTGGTCCCTTCACTCGTTGGAGAGTCTGGAAGTACTGGTTGGCCATTACCAGCTAAAAAAGTTATTCAGGTCAGAGATAAGAAGCATGGATGGATTATCGACCGCTTCGTTCAATAGAGGTAATCGGGTGTATGTGCTCCCTGGTATCTTAAGAACGAACTTATTTGATATTTAGATAATGGATGTATGAAGCTTAATGTCTGATAGCATGTAACAGTATAGACATTATTATTTCCAAATGGCCGAAATCCCTTTTGGCCCATAATCTCACTAGTTGGAAGCCCCTTAAACGCCGATTCCCCGGTAAAATAGTCATAGCTGGCTCGTAGAATACAGTAAAATGGTATCAATCAGAAAATGCACAAGATCTCTCTACATCCACCTACCACCGTCGGCTAGAATCTCCATCAGCATAGCGGTCTCTACCTCCTCTCTCACGGTCCTCACGATGACCAGAATCCCATGGGTCCTGTTCTTCTCCGCGTATACCAAGTGCTTTTCGTAGCCGTTCACTCTCTTGAATTTTAGCCTCGGCCTGCTCGTGAACCTGGTAGGTCTTAAACTGTTTGCGGCCTTTGTAGCCACTTTTCTCCTCATGGCTATTCGGCCGTCTTTGCCTGGACGGATATGGTTCATAACCAGGCTGGTCTCTGTATCTCCCTTCCCGGGAAGGCCCCGGTTTGTGTCTGCCAGCCAACTCATCTTCCAACTCATTCGTAAGCCTTTCACGGAGCTTATCAAGCCTCTCCTCTATCTCTTCCTCAGTTAATTCGACCCTTCTTTGTCGTGTTTCCTCCTTAGTTTCTTCTGAATTTGTCTTGTTCTTCGAGGTAAGTTTCTTATTCTCCTCCGCTATCTTCTCGTTTTCTTCCTCCAGCCTATCTCTTTCTTCTATGATCTGAACTTCAATAGCTCTCCTCCGGTCATGCTCGAGAATTTGCCTGTCTGGCTGCCTCTGCTTAAATCCAGCATCGCTTGGCCCGTTATCACCATATCCAGCAGGTGGGGTTGCGTAGTTCGGGTCGCGAGGTTTCAGCAACGATAAATTGCGCTGGACATATCCAGATGTCCCACTCCCACGAGGAGTAGTGAGGCCAACGTTTGAACTCATTTTTCGGTGTGTTGTAAGATCACTCTGGTTGTTGGATTGAGAGGCTGGAACAACCTGATGAGGATAGTTAATTAATGCGCCAGGAAGTCCTTTCGTATTCAGAGGTAGGACGGGCCAAATAGTAATCTCGCTTATAGGCCAGGGTAGCAGAGTATCGAGGGCGGCCTCTGTATCATGTTCTTCAACCTGTCGTGTCTTTTCGGTCGTTTCATAGCTCAGATCGAAAGCTTTCGCTGCCAGAGGTTGAAATGTCTTGGCATCTAAGATTATGTAATACACCGAGAACCTTGCCGAAGAATAATAATGAGCGAACTTGGTCTCGTTAAGGATATATGATACAGCAGAAAGGACTATTAATTACATTATATCAGTCAAATAAACCTTGTTCAAGGACGAAATTGTACCGGCCAATTAGACCAGTATCAGCAGTGTTATGCCTTTCAAAGTATGCTTGGTGAATGCGAACAAGTCAAGTCGCATAGTCTATATATCGGATTGATTAAACAACGTTTATGAGCTGTGTCATGCCCACCCAAAGATTTCTCCCACGCTGAGTGTGCTCCATCGTACACCACCGGCTGCGATGAATATGGCCGCAATATCAACAACAGCTAGAACAGCAGCACCCATCATGAATCGCGGGCAGAAGATGCGGTACAGCATCAGATGTCTCCTGAGCCAACCAGCCCACATAGTCGTGGCTAGGCTGATGGTTGCATAGTATAGCATGTGAGTTGCTGTTGCTTGTGCAACGTCACTCAGAAGTTTGTTGGCTGGAGAAGATTGCTTAGAGGCCTTTTGTGAATCACCCTGTGCTGGTACCGGGGATGACGCTGCTGGCGCACTGATCGGAGGCTTGGAATTTAGGCGCGACTCAATCGGCCGTTTCCAGAGAACTGTGAGTGGGACGGCGAGGGCGGCTAGGATTTGGGGTCCAAATGTATTCATAGTCACAAGAATAGGGGACCACGGGTATTGGACAGTCTTGAGCGGGATGAAGGCAGTCTCCCACTGGATACTGCTAAGAGTAGCTTGGTGGCCGGTTGTAAAATAGTGAAACGAGCCAAGGAGCGCAAGGACTATAGGACCTGTCGCAGAGTTAGTGGTGGTAAGGTTATTCGTATCAAGAATCTCCATGAGTGAGAGTATTTGCCAGATCTGGAGGCCAACAGCGCCTCCACCCATAGGCTTCTGAAGGAGGATTATAGCTAGAGTAAAGTTGACCAGGAGCAAAAAGTAACGGGTGCCATAAATGTTTGCGTAGCCTAGAATTGTTACGGATGTTTTGGCTTCGCCGGATTGGGTGCTATTTGGGGTGACACCAATACTGACACATGGTTTAGCCCATGCAAACGTTGTAGACCCAGCGGCAAACGCGATGGCGAGCACAACTTGAGCCAGTATCATGCGTGCTGATTTCATATGGTCCTTTCGAATGGTGAACCAGTCTCCGTCATCTGCAGCGTCGAGTGTCCAGTAGACTGCAACAATAAGGAGGCCCATTCGAAGTGCGAAACCGATCCAGAAGATAGCCGAGCCCTCGTACGACTTCGTTCCCTGGTAATATGACCGGATCACAGCAGGGAGAAGTAGAGATAAGAAGAAAGGAATAAGCAGTTGCAAAGGAGAAGACGTGGAGGAGTTGTTGGAGGCATAGTAGGTTGATTTGCAGTAAGGCATCTGTTCTTCTCTGCAAAGCTTCGACATCGATGCAACCCTTCCAAGCAATGTGAAGACAATGGAGTGATAGAACCCAAGGACTCTATCCGCCGTAACCTTCTGCCTCAAGGACGAAAAGGCAGCAACTACACCAAAGGTCGTAAGGAAGAACAAAAGTATCTGATCCTCCCAAATGGTGTAAGAGTTTGAGGCAAACCCAACAGATTGGGCAATGGTGAAGATAAACATTGCCCACCCCCACAGGGATCTCGGTATAACGGTGCCAATAGTCTTTTGGCTTTGGAGCACCATTGAAGCTGCTGATATAACACCACCTGTAACACACCCAAGTGCTATGCTTTCAGCGATATGCAAATCCAATGCAAGGCTGACGTTTAATATCGCACCAACACCAACACCGGCTAGGGAACCATATCCGATTTTCCGCAGCGTAAAGTATGTAATGTTTGTTCGATTGCCCCGAATTGCGCGAGCATAGTATAGTAGCAAGGTTACACCGGATATGAGTATAGCGATTCCTTGGGCCATGCTAGGAATGTCAAATTTGGCCCACAGCCCCTTACATACGGAGAGCGTAAGGCGCTGGTACTCTCGGTAGGTACTGTAGGCTGCTTGGTATGTAACTTTCTTATTGTGGCCTGAGTCATGGATGTCTTTCCAATTCTGCTCGGCCTCGGACCATTTGGAAAGTGGGTTTGATGTCTGGGCTGCCTCATTTCCACGAGCCTTGGAATACTCATGCTGATATCGTTTGATTTGCGCCGAGGTCAGTCGACTAACGGCTGCAAGGTTGCGGAAGTCCTGACCTGATTTGCCAGCGAAAGCTTCTTCGATTGGAGATCCAAGATTATTAAATGGAATAGGTAGTCCAAGGAGCAAGGACAGAGTAGGCACCAGGTCTATTTGAGGGATTGGACGTTCCTTTGCCGTTGTGGGTGGCAGCAGAGAATCGTCACTTACTCTGCCAAAAACACCCTTCTTTGAGTACATCCACAGTGCAGCTTCGATTTCATCGTCGGATTCACCACCATGGTCGCCTTTAGGATCCATTCCGTGGTCGCCCATCACAACGAGTAAAGTCTGGTCATCAATTGCATCCATCATTTTACGAATAAGGGCGTCCATTTCGGCCAGTTTGTCAGCCATGGCAGGGTGATCCGGTCCATATCTATGACCGGCATGGTCCACACCGAGATAATGGCCAATCAGTACGTCCCATTTCGTCGAGTTGTCGGCATGTAGCAAAGGAAAGATATGTTCAGTGACCCCATTGTCAACAGTAAATAGATCCCAGACATTAAATGAGTCGTATGCATGCGTAAGCTCCTCCTCGAAGTATCCAGGAAACAGTGCGTGCCAGGTGTCATCTCCTAAATGCACAACACGTTTTCCAGCCGATTTCAATTGCGCAATGATATTGTCTTCGTCAATTGCGGTTCCGGCAAAGTTAGATCCTGCGTCAATAAACGTCGGTAGTGTGCCGGTAGTTAACCCCTTGAGACGCTGTAACGTGGTCGTAGGCGGGTCGGCAATGAACGGGAGGAGAAATGCATCATTCGGTGAATTGACTGCGGTATCGTAGAAAACAGGAATATTATCGTGGTACAGACGAGGTGGTCCACCTTCAACCATTCTCTTGGATGGAACGGTGAAGTCGTATCGTAGGGCATCGATAATGACCACCACGGCTTTGTCGAAGGTCTTGGGGTGCCAACAGCCCTTTCCGGCGCCATCTTTGGGTGCATCGATGCCCAGGTTAGCCGGCGCAATTGCATCGGGGAGATCTTGTAACGGTAGGACATCACATTGCGATTTATCTTCCAGTACCAGCCGGGTCAATAAGAACCCTTTGGTAAAGAAATATATCCCTATTATATGCACAAGGCTATGTCCCAGGGCTTAGCATCATGTATTTTAGATATAAACAGTTTTCATCGAATTGTGAAATTAACTTACCCGAACCACCCAAGTAACAGCAATATGCCTATATGCTGGATCTTAAACTCATTCTCTTTCTCCTTATTCCGCTTATCGTCCTGTTGCTTTGCCCTTTTGGCAAGCTCCGACTGGTCCACTGGTGGCTTCTTTGCGCGCTGAGATGGTTTCCCTGCCCCGGCAGCGCGTTTAGCCTCCTCTTCTGCTAAAAGCTTAGCAAACTTAGCTTTTATCTCGCGGTATTCAGGATTGACGTTCGAGGATGAGGAGGATGGAGTTTGCGCGGCGGAGGCTTTTTGGGAGGTGTTTGGTTTCATGATGGCGCGTCAGATCAAACGGAAGAGCGGGACGACCGGGGAGGGAGCGCCGTTCGGAGGCAGGTATTCTGGTACGGATGGATGCAATTAAATCATGTCGTCCGCTGTTGCTTTAATATTTGGTCAAACGAGTGTAAGAAGCATTGCCAGTTGGTTTGTTGGATGTGAAGCCAATTGGTATTGTTTTTTGCCCCCTTTCCAGCTTGACACGGAACCTCTGACGAACAGCCCACAAAGGCCTTGTTAAAACGTGTATCCGGGGCGATTAGTTAGAGCTACTGGCGAGCGGTAGGAGTTGGAAGCAGCGTGAAAGCTAACAAGAGGGTGGTATCAATCAACCCACACTTTTTGGTAGCTTCACGTTTGGGATGTTTTGCCCAAATTTGATATCACGTGGCTCTACAATGACCCCGGCATTATATTCAGAATAAATAGTTAAATTAATGGATTTACTAAGAAGTATAGCCGAGATACACAAACATTACGATTAACGCAAGTGCTGTGTATAGAAAGGTAAGTGGTTTGGGAGATAAGGAAAAAGAAACAGAGAAAAATGGGGGTCCAATTTGGGGGGGGCGCAGGGGCCGTCCGGTAACATGCCGACGGCACCATGACCAAAGAAGTAGAAAGGTTCATCATACACACCAAATGAAAATAGAGAATAAGAATTAAGAGGGAGAAAACCAATAAGGGACAAGGAAACAGGAGGAGGAGGGTATGCCACAGGGTTACTTACTCACACCCTAGGAACGTTTCAGGGCATGGTGGGTCATGACAAGGAATATACAGAAACAGAACGATCGGAAGACCCAAGCTCGCATGCCTAGGCGTGAGGGGGAAGAGCCAAAAGGGTAGTCGAGCTGGGTAAAATATGAGTATAAAGGGAAAAGAAAAACGCACGCTGCTAGGAGCCATAGGTCCGAGAGGTATCGAAACGAAAAGAATAAACGCCCAAGCGTCGTAGTCGTAAAATGGGAGGATTCACCGCGCGTGGAAGAAGAGGAGATCTATAATTTTTGGGCTGAAGTAGGAAACAAGCATTCATTGTCTATGAATACTGTTTGAGATCTCCTTTTTCTTTGAGGCCGCCCATCCGCTCGAGGTCGAGGGACTGAAATCGCTCGGTGCTGTCAGACTGGTATGGTGGCAGGTCTTCATTGCATGGTTCGAGACCGATGCCGCCTTTTTCACCTATTCTGACAACCACAACCCGGCCAGAGGTGCGCTTGCCAGCAGCATCTTCCTCCTCCGGGAAGGTGATGCGAATTTCAGGGACTGGACTCGAAGGTCGGCTGGACTCTTTCTCATCGACCATGCACTGACCGTATGAGGTGGCGGTGATGGTGAGACGGCGGCGGCTGGTGGTTTTGTCGTAGAGGGGGAGTTCGGACTGGCGGCGCTCCTGCATGAGGCGGCGTCTTCGGTTGAGGAACATCAGGATACCGACCAGTGCCATGGTAAAGAGGATGATAGCAAGCAGGGCAATCAGGAGGTTGACGAGGGTAGGGTTAAGGTCATTGTTGCCACTCTCCTTGTCATCACCGCGCTTGAAAATGGCGCGCAAGTTGTCCATATTGCTTTGCGGTTGTGGTGTTTTGTTGTATTTTCGGGTGGAGTATTGTCGGAAGACTAAGTATATTTTCGAAAAGAACGGCGGTTATCTGGTCAATGAAGGTCTGTATTCGGGCAGGACTGGCGTGATATCCAGGCAGAGTATTGCTGTATGGTCGTGAATGAATAGAAAGATCGGTAGGTCGTCAAGGCGAAGAAGATAAAGAGCGCGGGTCAAGTTGCGAGCGTCAATCAAGCAGAGAATGAACGGACAGTGAGGCAGCCAGCGAAAGAATGAATCTGGCACCCACTAGGGAGAGTCAAAGGAGGCAGGAGAAGAAGAGGAGCAGCAGTCGAGCTCGAAGCGCCGAAGACGTGCTGCCGGTGATGTTGTTGAAGGTCGAGAAAAGGAAGAAAAGAAAGAAACGAAAGACGAAGCGAGGAGGCAGAAAAAAGGGCGGTGCCAAAAGGGGGAAAAAGGGCGGCAGCACCCAGGGCAGACGCCGCTAGTCCTGAAGAAGACTAGTGTTGGAGGCATTGGCCAATAGAGATGAGGAATTCTCCACTTCGCGCCGGTCCCGTGGGAAATTCAGCCAATGAGAGCAGCGAGGTGCCTTGCTTGCTTAGTCAGAGACCCACCAGCTTAAGCCGTTTAAGCATAAAAGGGCGAAAAAAAAGATAAAAAAAGAAACACAAGAAAGATATTAAAAAAACAAAGACGAACAAAAGAGGGAGCCTGATATTCTACAGAGTAGGAGTCGCAGTGCGAAGACACGCCTCGACAGAGGGCGGTGGTGCTGTCGGGGTGGGCGTGCGAGATGGCTTGCCGCCGTGTGTGTGGTCGGAGGGCCTGCATCGTTGCCCTGCCAGACATGAAGGAGCGTCATTGGCCCACATGCCCTGCCAACAACTGCAGGGAAGCGCCGGCGCTATCGAACCACAAGAGAGGCTTTCACACCAGCAGGTTGTGTGACTGCGAACTCTAACACACCATCCGCTGGCCAGGAATTCATGCTAATATTATTATTATTCATATGCTCTCGATAGGTGAAGATGCAGCAGAGTACTCCATACGGAGACGTTGGTTTCATTTGCCGAGTTATTGTCACAATAATGCAGAGGTTGACGCTCCCTGTGATACGGCAAGGTAACTCCGAGTGACGTGAGAACAAAAGTCGATGGCGAGAGCATTCTCAGAACACCCTTGCAGGACTGGCCATTATTATTATTATCATCGGAGTGTGGCGTGGTGAGCGGCAATTGCTCAGGTACGGAGATATGAGGCCTTTCCCCGGCTCGACTGGCCTGGTCTGGCTGGGTACGACTACGGAGTACGGTTTTTTGCCATCGAGCAAAGAAACGTCTCGCCGGACAGAGGGATGCAGGTCTTGGGCATCGAACAATCCAGCATTTTAATCCCAGGTCGTTTAAAAGAAGATAATCTAAAAATGCCTCGTTTTGAGGCCCAATATATATCCCCCTGCCACCACTTGCTTTCTCCAAAATACAAGATAGGAGAGACCTCGTTCCGTTCGTCCAGCGGACCAGACCCGAGAAGTTGACAGCGGTTCTGGCCATCGTGCCGCCATTTCGACTATTTTTTGTCTATCGAGATAGGTTGACCTCCTGGGTCTGGCGGAGGTTTTCTAGCTACGTACATAGGACTATTAGATACTTCCCTGTTCGTGTCGGTGAATTCCCTGATCGTCGCTCTTCGCCGGGAGCCAGAGGCCAGTTTGCACCGAGCCTGTGGGATACTGGACGGGGATTCCTATTTTTATAGCCTCCTTTCTCGCCTCTTCAGCAGGGTTACCGCCAGGGATTTTCGCTCTGAAAAGCTCAGGCCGCTTGGCCCCCTCTCATGCAAGGGGCCGAGTGAACTAAAGAGAAAGCGACATGTTATTAATGGTTAATTAACAGGAGTTAAGACACTATGCGTCTATCAATTTCGGAGTTTTCTTTTTTTTTTCCCTGGATATAAAAAGTATCCGTCGGTATGCTGCCCGTTTAACCCACGTTGTTTATTTGGTAGACGCTAAGTTGCCGGTGGATTCTTATGAGGCCATTATTTACTTTCACTGCCACTGATGAAGTCGGTTTGATACCCAAATTGGAATACCCCATAGCGGTAAATAGATCTTTGAGACTGCTGGCGCAGACGGGAGGAGAGGTGGTCATATAGATCGTCATTTTCTGTACCATCTTGTGCCTAGTTCCGGTCCCAAACCACTCATTTACCGTGCATTGCATGGAAGAAGTTGGAAGCCCGGCAGTAGGGCTGCCTCCACTATTTGGATATCATACCAGGCGCCGGAGAGCATGCAGTGGAAAGTCTAGAATATAGTAGTAAGTAGTAGTTGGTGGTGGTGGTGGTGGTGGTGGTGGTGGTGGCCCTAGATGGGTTGGGAGGGGTGGTTAGACGAGAAATACCTGTTTGATATACCGTCCGTTCCGTCTTTATATACGAGAGCGTACGGAGTACAAATAATGGATATATAGCTTAAAGAAACGAAATTGAATGTGCATTTTAGGGATCAACTATTTTTACTAGACAGTATGATGGTGGCAGCTCACCTTTCTACAGTTGAACAACGCTGTACCCATCTATTCAGCATGAAGTATTTGCCTTGTACCGAACCCTCCCACTGTTCTACCGATCGACGGTGGCTGATAGTCGTCCTTCCCCGTACCTGGCTTGGATCCGAAGAAGAAAAAAAGGGGAAAAAGCAACAATCTTCCTCTTTTTTTGGTCGGTTCCTGAGAGCAAAAGTTGGTTTTCTTCTTTTGTCACCAGCCATGAGTTCAACCACGGATCAGCAGATTAAGATGAACAGGTACTCCAACTATGAAGTCATCAGTCCTGCTATAAAAGAATAATCTTGGTCGCAGAGCTGTACAAGTACCAAATTTTCAAGTTGGGTTTAGTAGTGTATCAGTGGTGCAGGCCCCCAATCCTGCACCGGGTGATCAGCTTCTCAGCATAGCCCAGCTTTCTGGGCAGACCACACTTTATTGCTTTTTTGCTGTTTCCCCAGAGTCCGAATGGTTATACCAGACCACCAGAGAGATATAGGACGGACTCGCGACTGTGTGCATAAAATCTGTGGATATAGCAGAGCATTCCCCCATGCGGTAGCGAGACTGGTACATGTACAAACGAAGGAGATGAGCATTGTGGCAGTGCTCCCAATTGCACATCTACCAGCCCCAGTCCACGCAAAGAGAGCTAACAAACAGTGTCGTGTGCTACCCCACGCAAGTGCAATGGCTAACAAATTTCTGCACAAGCAGGCCAGGTCGGGGCTGAAGTCGACAAGCAGAGAAAAGAAACAGAGACTGTCTACCAGTGGTTGGTAGCTTGTACTCCATACAGACTGATTTCGACGGCTGCTGGTTGCTGCCTGACTGCTCGTATCTGCGATGTACAGGAATCGATCATGACACGTATATGCCATCTCCATCCTGTTCAGCTAGGCGAGGCCACAATAAGATGACCAGTTAAGCAGCCGAGTAACTGTTGGGAGGTTTGACGAACCAGCAAGATGTAGCTTGATGTCAGTACTCGTCGTGCCGTCCGTTTTACGACGAGGACGGGTAACCGTACGGAGTACTCCGTACTGTACTCCATCATAACCCTCTCCTCTCTGTACGAGCGAAAGCACTCCCAGAGACGGTTCCAAACCTTGGAGTACGGGGGAGGGGATAGAGACTAGGGCCAGCGTATGGATAGAGGCAGTGGACATGCCAATTATATGTGCGTAATATGGACGATTATCCCCATCCCCTATCATTCATCCCTCGTCTTCCAATGATAAAAACGGCAGGCAATTCCACACCGGGCCGGGCAAAAGGTCACACAGCAAACACACTCACATATAAACGCTGCCTGTCATTCGAAGTCTCTGTACAACTTTCCCGCTAGAGTATGGGGGGCCGCATCGGTACCCCAACTATCGATCGTAAGTTAGTAAATTACCATGAGAGGACAAGCCAGAGCCAGAACGGCAATAATGGGAAGGACTATCAGGTTGAGGAGTCAAGGGTGTGTTGGCGTATAAGTATATGGATTTGCTTCTTTGTGGATCGTCTAGTTTCCCAGGATCAAGTGGACCCCTATACCGGCCTTAAAACGATCTGCTAGGTGGGCCACTGGCCCTATCTTTGAGACTTTTAGCCTCCCCCCCTGCGATGCTCTTCTTCATAACCGCTCAAGTAACTAAAATGGCCGAGGCGTTTTTCAGTTGTGTCGGGGGGGAGGGCCTGGAACCTTTTGCACGGAGTCCACCTCTCAAAATAGGTAGATATCGGGTTGTGGAAAGAGAGCTGTAAAACATGATAGAAGGGTCTCCGTCATGGCGAGATTGGGGGGGGGGGGGTGTAGCTTCCATACCACTACTCACACACCCTGACGTTGGCAGTCGACCATGAGCCATGAGACGAGTAGAAGATATTCGCCGATCCGTGGCCCATTGGCCTCCGCGCTGGTCCACCGTCGCGATTGGCGCGATGGTACGGGAGAAAGCAGAGGTCCCATCCATTATTATTCCTCCCTTGAAAAGCCAAAAGAAGAAAAGAAAAGCCAAAAGGGAAAAGAAGAAGGGCGAACTGCTTCTGCTTTCCTGCCCATCCTCCACCCTCTCTCCTCCCCGGGTCCCCTTCGACGGGGCTGGGCCATGACGGACAAAGATGCTGTACACAGCAGGACGATGTACGATGAAGGCGAAATGTTGCACATAGGCGGGTAATACCCAGGGCAGGCTAGTGTGTGCTTGCGGCCCCATCGTCCCCCCCCCGGCCTGCGCTCTTCTCGCTGCCTGCCTCCGTCTTGGGATGATGCTCATGCTGCATGTCCTAAAAAGCTTCCCCCTTCCCGTAGCTGCATATTCCGTAGGCCCTGAACTGTGTACCCATCCGCTCGAACTAAGAGCAGAGATGCTTGAAAAAGAAACGAGCGAAAACAGGAAAAAGTGATACGTACAGCGGGCCAAGTTGGCCTCTTCTCTCCCTTTCCCACTGCTAGGCTATCTTGGCCCTTCATTCTCACCTCGCCGTGACAAGGTGACATCCAGCCAGCGAGAGGCAGGCGGGCGTGTGCGGTTTATCCAGAGACAGAATGGAGTTCAAGCGGTCCGTCTCTGGCTGCTGGCGAGCTTGATAGTTAGCTTGTCGCCGGAGGCCGGTAAGAGTATTATTGGCAGCACCTGGGCCCGTCAGGTCGGCCGCAGCGTAGAACAGCCAGCCGGACAAATGGCCAGCCATGGCCAAGCGTAGGTTGCGGGCGTCGAGCAGCCTCTCCTCGACGTTTCTGGCCGCGGTATTCGCCTGTGTTTGGGCGTAGATATATTTAATATCAAATCCTGGTGCACGACGGTTAGCATCCGGCATCCCTGAAGTAGCTTGGGATAATCCTCAACCTTCGTTCTGCTCTCCCGTCCGCATCGTCAGGTCATTGTCGTGTACCGGCCTTGTCCCTCGCTGCCCGTTGCCTTTGTACGCCGTAGTTTCACACGCTGTGCGACCTCTTGCTGATACTTCTTTGATTTTTGCTTCTTCTGCTGGCCGTGGGTGGCTTTTTTTCTTCTCTCTCTCTCTCTCTCTCGTCTCTGCGTCCGCTTTCTTCAGGCCAACCACCACCAACCACCACCACCACCAAAACGACCTCCCGGACGGCGACAACCACGACGACGACGACGACGACGAGCAAAAGTCCCTTAATTCGAGCGGACAGCGAGGCCTCCAGACGGCAGTCGACTTTTTGTCCGTCTTCGCCTACCATCGAGAACTGGACGGAAGCCCTGCGGTGCCATCATGTTGCCGTCTGTGTGACAGCTTCATGCGCTTTTGACCTCTCTTTGTCCTCCATCGCAAGCCGCTGCCTTTGCTGAGCTGCGTCTCTTCGTTTCCTCCTCCGTCTCGCTGAAACAGAAAGCAAACGCTGCTCCGTTTCGTTTCGTTTTCGTTGCTGGCCGCTCGCAGTCCGCAGTCTCGCAGGTGTTGCGTGCAGACAGAGATCTCCGCCAGCGTCCACCACCACCACCACCACCAACCACAACCACAACCACCAACCACCAGCACCACAACCAGCATATAAACGACCACGGCAAAGAGAAAGCAAGACAAGCGTCCGTCCTCGTCCTTTCTGCTCCCGCTGGGCCCCCTGATCCGCATTCGATCTTCCCGCCGCCGCTCTCTCCTACGTCTTCTCGAACCTGGTCTCCCCCAATCGTTGTCCATACCGAAACAAAGCTTTGCTTGCACTGTAAATAGAAGCTCCGGCAGCTCAGAATCCCTCCTCTCGGAACGGCCCCCACGAGAGAGACACACATATACACCTACATACCGCACGCACGCACGTCAAGCTCCTCGCTCACTGTACGTTGCCTTGCCGCCGTTTTGTTGTGACCGTTGGAGGCAGAGCCAGAGCCAGCCCCAGCCCCAGCCAGCCAAACAGACGGATAGACGGCCGGAGGGGGACTGCTGTATGAACTGTCGAGACTGGTCGCGCTTCACCCAGGGGCGTATAATGTGAACACCAGAGGTCAGTTGGAGCTCTTCCTTTTCTTCTTCCTTCTCCCTCCTCTACGGAGTACTTCCTCTGCCCTTATCAATTCCCAGGCGGCTGCTTGCCGCGATTGTGCTGTCAAACGCATCCCGACCTTGCCCCATTCAATTGCCTGCATTCGGGTGCCTTGCTCTTAATTACCCTTCACTAAGACCCTCTGCTGCTTGTTTCCTTCTTCCCCTTCACTCTCCAGCCATTTCATTCCCTTCTTATTTCTTCACCTTCGCTGTCTTGCCTGTCCGAGAGAGACCTGGTTGGTTCCGTTCAAGGGTCTCATTCCACGGTTCAAGGCCGTGTCACTCTACCTTCACCATATATCAACTCTCCCGTGCCATAATATTTCTTCTGGTCTCGATCTACATTATTCTATATCCATCTACTTCTCTCTATCTGTGCAAGCTCTGGTCCCCCTTTCCCTGTTTCTTCCTTTCTTCCGTACGGCTGTCTTCTGTACATGATCTAGTTTGCTTTGGCAACAGCTTGATACTACTCCTCCTTCCCCAACGTCCAAATATACACATTCACACTGCTTTCCCCGTCACTAAAAGTTGCTGAAATATTCACTGCTACAGTTCACTAACTGCTTAAATCTAGCGAACAGTGACTTATCAACACTAATTTTATTCACGCGCAAGGCCTCTTCCTGTCTATGCCTATAATCTCTCGCAAATAAATTTGCTGCCCCTGGAACATATTCCTCTTCTTCCTTTCTTCCTCTTTTATCTATTTCTCCCCCGCACATTCAGACCTTCTTGCTCCTGCAGATAATCCGTTAGAAATCTCTTCCTCTTTTTCACTACACAAAGCTCCTTTTGATTTCCACGTTAAACCCCCCTTGTTATCATTGCATCCTGTCTATCCGAAGCACTATGGCTGCTATAGGGATGTCCAACGCAGCTTCACAGCAGGCGGTAAGTAAAACACTATGGTCTAAATGTATAGACCACTGCTAACTCTTCCTTAGGCGCGTGCAAATGGTCGAAACTCAACCCCTTCAGCTGGCTATGCTAGTGAAAGAACCACTCTTGCTCAGTCTTCTGCTGCGTTTGGAAGTGGAGGCTGGAACAGCAATATTTGGTCACGTTCCGCTATGACTGGGATTTCTAGTACCATGGTGGAAAATACTCACCCAAAAGGTATAGTTTCCCCATCTAGTCTTCCATGACTTTTTCAAAATTCTCCATGCTAACCCCAGAAGTGGCTACTACTGCTGGCGGAGATGCAGTGACGGGATCTCGCTCTCTTTTGCCTTCATCGGAGGCCGAAGGCTGGGCTGGACAGCCTCTTCCGTGGAATTTTTCCCCTACCTCAAGCTCTCATGCGTCTTCGGGAAATGCAAGGTCAAACACTCCTCCAGGACACTCCACAACTGTCAACCCTATTACTCGAAGTGAAACTCTATCCTATTTAGCATCAGCCCAACCATCCGCTTCAAACATGCCAAATAGCAACCGGGTTTCAAACTGGAGTCATTATCACACAACCTGTGATTCTCCAGCGTCTACCACTGCGTTTGACAATGGTGTTGGAAGAAACAGTCAGCATGCATCTACTATTAATGGAATCACAAACGGAAGTAGTGCACACAATGGGCTATCCGCGCAGGAACCGCAGATGAATCCATTTGACCATGGCAACACCCTCCCATTCAGGGAAAACTCCAGGTCAAATGATCAATCCTCCTACTTTCCTCCAGCCTCGTCCATAAACCTGGCTTCAATGACTCCCTCCTCGAGCCATTTTGGAGGTGGCACTCCACGTCATTCGATATCAACAGGTCACGGTAGGCCCAGTTTAGCTGAAGATGAGCTTGCAGCCGCCTTATCAAAAATAGACGTCAAGGTTGCTGGCGCTTTAGCTGAACACCGACAACAAGCTCTACCTCCAAGACCGTCATTCCAACAACGCGCATCGTATGACGCTGTCTTGTCCCGTGCCAATTATAACATCGAGCCTGAGGAGCCCCGTACCCAGTACGCAACATACTCCCGAACAATCTCATCTCCTTCCGTCACTTTACCCTCCCTCATTAGAAGACAAGATCGCACCCACCCAACTCTCGAGCGCAGCTCTATCCCCGGCTACTATTCTAGCGTCGATGGTCAGATCCAGGAGTCCATGAGCCAGGGGGTGTACTCTCCAAGATACCGTTACGCTGCTGGTGAGCGTAGCCCTGAAGAACAAGCTGAACTCCTAGCCCAGGGTTTGCGAGCAACCTTGCAACAGCAGCAGGAGCAAGCTTACCCTTCCGTGGCCATGAGCCAGCTCCCTGGAGGTATTCACCTTCCTCCAGGCTACAGATATGCGGCATTCCAACCCCCCCAGCCTAACGGTATCCATCCCGTGCAACTACCCCTCTACTCTATGGGCCCATTCAGCCCTGTTTCCCCGTCGCTGATTCGGCCTTCCACTTCAGACCAAGATTCCAACCAGGTGACGCGTAGTCCAGTCCTACAGGAGTTCAGAGCAAACAACAAGGGGAACAAACGATATGAGTTGAAAGATATCTACGGCCACATTGTCGAATTCTGTGGTGATCAGCATGGCTCTCGCTTCATTCAGCTCAAGCTTGAAACTGCGAACAGCGACGAAAAGGAGCGGGTGTTCCAGGAGATTAGGCCCAATGCCGTACAGCTTATGATGGACTTGTTTGGCAATTACGTTATCCAAAAATTGTTTGAGCATGGCAACCAGGCACAGAAACGTCTGCTCGCACAGCAGATGCAAGGCAACATTTGCTCACTCTCTGTACAGACGTATGGATGCCGCACTGTTCAAAAGGTAAGCTTTCATTCAATTACCATAATCTACACTTACAGGACTAACCAAGTCTTAGGCACTTGAGCATGTCCTCGTTGAGCAGCAAGCCACCATGGTCAAGGAACTTGAAGACAGCGTGATGAAGTGCGTTACCAATCAAAACGGAAACCATGTCATCCAAAAGGCAATTGAACGTGTTCCAAATCAGCACATTCGATTTATCATTGATGAATTCCGTGGCCAAATTCCACGTTACGCCACTCATACTTACGGATGTCGGGTCATCCAGCGCATGCTAGAGCACTGTCCTCTGGCTGACCGTTTATCCATTCTCGCTGAGATTCACGCTTGTACTCCAAGCCTCATTTCCGACCAATACGGCAATTATGTCATCCAGCACATAATCGAGTTTGGAGAAGAGGTTGACAAGAACAAGATCATTTCCATTGTCCTTGGCCAAGCAGTTCATTTTTCCAAGCACAAGTTTGCCAGCAACGTGGTAGAGAAGAGCATCACCTTCGGCACTATGGAGCAACGTTTAGCCATTACCCGGATTCTGTCTGCTGTCAACGAGAAGGGAGAGGGCCCCTTGCTTGGCCTGATGCGCGACCAATACGGCAACTATGTCATTCGTAAGTTTCTCTCTTCGGATTCTTTCACAATGTCAATATCAGCATAGCTAATGGTTGGTATATAGAAAAATCCCTCAGCGTCTTGGAAGGTGACGACTACAAGATGCTTGTAAGCCGAATTCTGCCATTGATGCCTTTGCTGAAAAAGTGCAGCTACGGCAAACAGATTGCCGGCATTGAAGGGCATCTTCACAAATATGGAAACCCAGCTCCTTCATCCCCAACCTCGCCTGCGGAGAGCGGCAAACCACTAGGCTTGGATGTTGACAATAACGCGAACAGTCTCGCATACACTCGTGATAACAGTCCTGTCTACGATCTTTCCCCCGTCACCGCAGACAGGAGCTCTATACCAAGCGCAAACACTAGCGTATTAGAAGAATGTCCGAATGAAATGGCAAAGGAGGACGGCAGTGCCATCCTCAAGCCAGCAGCAGTCATATAATATCCACAATCCAATGAAGATTTCAAGGGCCATTTCACAATCCAGCCCGGTCCGACCCAATCTAGCGAGGCATTATGAAATTTGTACACTTAATCTAATCGACCACCTTTCAAATAATGGAAACGAAAACGGATATATACTTTTTTAGCATGGGGTTTAGGGATGGGAGGAACATCACTCGTCGCTCTCGGTCGCTCTCGGTCACGTTTTCGTCCATCGCATCGCGTCGCATTGCATTGCAGCAACTTCAAGCAAACAATTTGCCTGTCTAGGCATCTCACCCCCCGATTAGCGCTGACATTTTCCATTCCATTCTTTTATTTTTCAAACAGGTATAAATGGCGGTTTCTTCTCTGGTTTCCTCTTCACAATCCATAGTTATCTTCCAACGTACCTACTTATCCTCACAATCTTCCTTTTTTTCCCTTCGAACTGAAGATACATTGCGTTCTCCTACTTCCATTTTATTTGCCTGCCCTTTTACACGCCTCGCATTTCCCCCTTTTTTCGGTCACGGTGACATTTTCATCATCGATATTACTGCTATCATGGGTCTTCAGGGAGTTTTTTTCATTACCAACTAGTTTAGGGAATGGTTTCTTTTCCAACGGTACGAGATAACATACGGTGGAAAGGAACACAGGGCTGGCGTCCAAGGCATGTTATTCTTGTTATCTCTTCAGTCGATTCTAGTTGATCTTGCTTTTCTCTGCTTCACATTTCACGGGTACTCGGTTTTCATTATACATTCAATCACCTCGACCGAATAAAACCTACAAATGAACAGGCTTTTCCTCTACTTTTTATTTATTTTTATTTTTATTTTTTTTTCTTTTCTTCTTCTCTTTCATGGGCACGACAGAATCAGGAAATTTTCTATCCTCTGCATCCTTTGAGGGGAACTCATGAAGTTGAAAAGCGGCTTAAGTCTTTTCTATGGACATCACGGATAACAGGCACAGGGTTGATGTTGACACTTCCATATTTTGAGACCTCGTTTCTTTCTCAGCCAGTATGTTTATATCTCTTAAGTTCATCAATGGCTGCTCTTCTGGTTTGCAATTTTCTTCCTTCATCCTAACTATTGATTTGTATTGCGACGGTCGAGTCATCTCTCGCCCCGGTTCTCGATATTTTACAGAGATTAACCTCGCAATGATAGACGCAATATGTTCAGCAGTTTTGCTTAATCAGTCAGAATCGTAGTTCTTTATAACCAATTAACGAGGTCTTCAGCCGAATCTCCTTGCTTTTTCCCTGCTATTGATTTCATGTTCGTGTTAATCTAGCTTTCAGCGAACGCTTGAGGGAGGTCGGGTCTTAAGGTGGTTTCTCGCACTTTGTTGGCTCATGGCATTTTGATAGACAGCCAGAAGGTTCAAATAGTCTCGTTTCTTCCCGTTTGACACCCACCAGTGACAGAGATCGGCAGTGAGTTTTGACCCATTGCGAGGAGCCGACGTAAGTGCGAGGATACATGGAGACGAAGTACAGGAACTAAAATGAAAAACGACGTCATCGGCTACGCGGTCACAAGAAGCTACGGCTGCGTGAAGAACAAGTTTTCAAAAACCAGCGATTTATTATAATAGTTTATAACAGTTTCAACGCTTACTTAACGAAAAGGGGTTTGGGGCTCGTGATGGTTTTCTTAGTTTTTTGGATGTTAAACCCGGAGGAAGGGTCAACATGCGTCGAGAAGGGGGAAAGAAATCGAAGCACAAAACTTTTTAATCCGTTATCTTAGCAAGGGGGTATACCTTAAAAAACAGAGCTTGTCGTAACATTGGAGGGGAGGGTGAAAGGGGATAATATATTAATGCAGGACGGAGAAGAATCGGGGGTTGGAAGAGTGCAAGGCATGATACATCGTGATGTTGGCAGGGAAGGAAGCGAAATTCAGCGAGTCCAGCGTGAGAAATCCAGGCATTGGAAGGCATTAGCGTCCATTGTAAGGTTGCGTTCTGTACCCAGGCCGCTACGGAGGCTGCCGTCCTCGGCATACTGTTTGGTATTGCGTCGCGAGGATGGGTATGAGCCATCGCCGTACGTACTACCGCTGCCTGTGAGGTTGTTTGAGGAGGCGTCTGGGCTAGTGATGTCAGGGGAATAGCAGGCGTATGCACGATCCCGAAGACGACGGATTTCTCTCAAGCGGTTCTGCCAGGAAGAAATGTATTCGCCGCCGTGGCTACAGACAAGTGAGAAAACAGATGCATTCAACCCAATGATTCTGACAAAAGCAGCAAGATTCTTCCCACATATGACCTTTGGGATGGCCGCGGCAGATAATTCAGGCATGCCAGGCTTGCTCAAAACCTTGACGGTGTAGAGCCTGTGGTTGAAGTCGTCGACAGTGAATTTTCCTGCTTTGTCTTCTGAGCCTATTCGGGAAGCTGGCGTGATGACGATATCAACGAAGTTGAACTGCGTTGAGATGGTATTGAGGTCAAACTCGGAACCAGACCGGTTGAAAATAATGTTCACGAAGTCATTGCCGATGTGCTGCTTCTTGTTTACGCATTGCGGGTCTGCTTCCAGGTTCGTGGGCATCATGGTAGCGATATGGTATACAATCTCAGAGACTCGATCACGCCAGGCATAGATATATTTGCCATCTCTCTCATGATGGAGGCCCTGAGGGTTAAACTTAGGGTTCTCGATGGAAACTTTAGTTCCAAGACTTGCGATGAAGAGTTCATAATCGGGGCTGCCGTGGTCGTTGGCGAAAATTTCGGTCTCGTCGGTCTGGCCCTCACCAATGTACAAAACTCCAATCTTATGACCATCAACAATACTGTTCCTATCAAAGGCGCTAATTGCTCGTCGAGTAAAGTCATCGTCAGGCAATGGCAGTGGCTGTAATGGGAGTGCTGTTGGGAATGCAGAGGCGGTCATCTGCAAGAGAGCATGACTCGGTAGTACCGAAGTTTGAGTTGACGGGTCGTCAGAGAGAGAATATGAGCGGGGGTTAGTGGGAATCTGATGGGGCAGGACTGGTGCAGTTCGCTGTTGGAATATGGAGTATGTGGTCCCAGACGCTTGTCTCTTGGTGACCTGATTTAGACCCGAAGCACATGCTGTTTCGATGGTCACAATACTGGTACCAACAATCCAAGTTCTCTTCACTACTGGACCGTCGGATGGCGAAGGTGGGAAATTTTCGAATGGAATGGTGTCTCCCAAGTCCGAATATGCAACTCGCTGCATCATGTCGATGAACACCTGGCTCTGTTCTTCAATGACTTCTCTACCCTGCTCATCATTGAAGAGTAGCCGTTTTGTGATCCAACCAACATGGTTAGGCCGATCCTGTAACTTAAGAGATAGGAACCAAAACACCATAACGTGGTATGTCAGGTGGTAGACATATCTGGCAGCATTTTCCCCACCATGAATGTCAACTGCCTCTGCCGGTGGGTTAGAAATAGGATCTTTTGAGCCATTGCTAATACGCGTGGGCATGGAAGCAGACCGGCTGTTGGCAGCCTCGCTATTCTTGTATCGTTGTTCTCTCGAGGTCTGGAGGTAACGAATGCAGATACCAAATACAGTCCGGATTTCTTCATCGCGGAGATTGACGTAAACTTCGGGCAAACGGGCAAGTAAAGCGAGGAATTCAAGGATATGAACCGCAATGTGGGATCGGGTGATAACCTTAGACATCTTGTCAAGAATAGCGTTTAATGACTTTGTTACCGACAAGGGGATTTCATGGCAGCACACGCTCAGTGCGTGGATACATCCACGAGACGTACCCTCCCATGATCCAATTCCATACATAAACGAGCGAACGAGCTCGTCCTGCTCGCCTTTTGCAAAGTGTGCATGGAAGCTGATAAGCATTGTCAGAGCTTCTAGTAGGCAGATAGCGATATCCTTCTTTTTCACTCCTGTCCATCCAAGTGGTTCAGGGAAGCTCTCATTTTTAATCTGCTCGCACAAAACACTTCGAAGCAGCGTAATTTGAGGAATTGCTGCACGGAAAAAGTCCCGATTAGCAAGTTGAGCACTGACGTGAGCAGAAACATAGCTGTAGATATCCCAGTCTTTCTCGCGCTGAAGAAGAGCAATGATGGCCTCAGCCCAGAGGTTCACTTTCAATACGATGGTGGTATTATGTTTATCGTTGTTGTTTGGCTCTTCGCTTTTTTGCTCTTCGTCTTTTTGCTCTTCGCCTTTTTGCTCCTCGGCCTTTTGTCCTCCTTCCTTGCCTTGAGCTCTAAATGCGTAAACATTGCTTCCTAGCTTGAGAACCGTCATGTCAGGTAGCTTGCTCTGGTCATCAAAGGCCCATATTGGTGCAACCCATCGCGATGGGCGTCGAGAGATAACACGATGGCTATGGCCTCCTATCGGGGTTACAGAATGGTCTTTCAGAGATGATCTGCTATTAGGAGTGGATGATGTATCGTTATCTTTTGAGCGTTCTGTAGATGACTCTTCACTGGCAGTCGATTTGGTTGATTCGGCAGTTCGCAGCATGCTCGCAGTCAAGTGGCCATTGTCTATGAAAGATGCGATGTGCACAACACCGGAGGTATCGCATCGAAGCCGGAAAAGTAGTCGGAGGGCTGAGAGACGGGAGTCAGAAGGCCGGCTCGTCGACAACGCAATGTCTATCAGCTTCTGGTATACTTTCAGAACAACTTGAGATTTGGTCTCCAGCCCTTTTAGGAAGATGCGGATGAGTCCCCATGTCGTCGCGTCACTGAGAGACGGTGCAAGCGTGTCCGAGGCCAAAACATAGTGCGGTACCGGCTTGGTCCCGGAAGGGGACATGTCGTCTGTATTTTCATCGGCATTCATGGGCTGGCTTAGGGTATCGACAATGAGGTTGAGTGTATCTTCGTCTGAGCTGGCTGTCCCGTCCACCAGAAAAGCTACCAATTCCTGAAGAAACAGGTACGAATCTTCTTCGGTGAAATCCTTAGTAAGGGCACTTACAAGACCCTCCTTCAGATATAATTCTGGAGCATTTTCACTGAAATATGCATCTCTAAAAGTTGCCAAAGCAAGTATGCGAGTTTCGGGGGCCTTTTCACGGTCCAAAATGTAATCTTGCACCAATTTCCAGGAGTAAGTGACCCAACCGTCTGAAGCGGATGGATGGCACAGCCTTTCAGCTCTCAATAGACGTATAGCTAGTTCTGCCTGAGAATGGGTAAGGTGTTTATGGGTGTCAGCCAACAAACGCCATGCTTCGAGCTTTTGAGCCTTGCTCAAATTCGGCCAAAGCGATTCCAGAGAAGCTGAAATGCGGGTAAGATTGGCGATTATGTTGGAGCGTATGTCATCTGCCAAGGAGGCTTTAGATGGAGGAGTAGAGGCCGCTGGGAGGGGGGCGGGAGAGAAGTTTGAAGTGGGAGAGGTAGGGGCGGTGATGTCGATGGCTCGATCCGAGCAAGCCAGCATGACATTAACAAACTCCGACCAGTCGTGTTGAAGGGCGACCTGCGAAAATTCACCCTGTAACGCGTTAAGACAAACTTCTAGGATGTCTGTATCGATGCGGCCGTCCTTTCGAAGCGAAGCTTGGTGCAGAGAGGCGATGAGAGGCTCAAAGTCAATCGTAGGCATCCCATCTTGACCATATGCAACTAGTAAATCACGGAAAATGTCAACAGCGCCGCGTGTGACGTTCAGGTTCCTGTCAGGTCGTTCGGTAGTCTCCATGAGGAACGTATGAAGATTCTGTATCATATCTGACTGTTTGCTAGACTTGGCAAGACTCCGGACGGCTCTTGACGTTGGGCCTGCTAACGACTTGACCGAAGCGTGAATGCTGCACAAGACTTCGAGTAACGGAATGAAGCTGTCATCAGGGACACCACAAGTGGCGATGATGGCATCGAAGACAACCAGGGAATTTTTGATATCCACGGCAGCACTAGTCTTTCTGCAAACAGTGAATATCTGGTCGAGAACGAGTTGGATAACCTCCGGCCCAGGGGGGTGGCGTTGTAGAGTCACAACATCGACGATATGTTGAAACAACTCGCCCAAGATGGCCTCATCGAGAGTAGCACCACTGGGCCTCTGTCCTCTGGACCGCTTAATCTTCGATCGTATAGCAGCGGTTTGTTCGTACAGTGGTACAATCCATGCAGCAATTATCTGTAGAACGGGCTCATAGGTGAAATCAAACTTCCTCCCGTAATCTGAGAGGGAGATAAGCGCCTTTACTCGACGAGCAATGACATCCGGATGTGAGGGCTGAGAGATAGAGCGAAAGAGGGACTTGCGGCCGGCTAGTGACAGATCCTGGCGGGCAGAGACATTTTCCAGCAGAATTCCGCCTGAGGTACGTGCTTCCGACGAACTTGGGTGATCGATGAGATAGGCAGCCTGCTCCCAGAGGGTGATAACCTGGTCACCACTGAACCCGTGTAGATAGCGTACCGCCTTCTCGGCCTCGTCGGCAGCACTCTGGAGAGGCTGGTCCGCCGCCAGATTATGAAGGATCGTATCGAAACTCGGCGTGTTTGATGCATCAGACGCACCCGCAGCCACGCTGCCTCGATGAAGGGCCTCGAATCCAAACGTTACTCGGCTGCCACGTCTGCCTTCCATCTCGGGTGACAACGCGCCTCCTGCGTTCTGCGCATGTAAAACCGGTGACTGCGACTTGGGGCGGCCTACCGCGAGAGTCTTGAAGACGTCGGCGAAGGATGAGGTAGACGGTTTGTTTTGTGGCGCTTGGGGGACATCGTCGGAAGACATCCGCCCTGACGGGCGAATGAGTCAAGGTCCTGATGGCCAGGACAGTGACAGGATGGCTTGTTCACTGCTGCGCTTAGTCGTAGGCTTAGTCGTAGAGCGTCGCTTGTATCCCCTTTCTTCCCTTCTATCCCGTCTCTTGTTGGTATTGATATTGTGAATTTTGGTTTTGTCCAGCTTGTTGGCTGAGGATAAAAGGCCAGGTCTCCTATATCCGCGCCAACATTGTAAGGTCTTTGGACATTAGGCTGTTATATACTTGTATCGGACAGGGGAGCAGGATCAATCTGCAGCCGGCGATGATGTCTTCTAGCACTGTGACCTGGTCAGCAGCTTATTAACAAGAGCGTGGTCATGCCTATCAAAATGGCGTTTTGAACTACCAAAGTCCACGCCAAGCGCGCTACTTGATAGCAAGACAAAGATAGCCCAAAGGAAGGGAATTGCGGGGTGGTTTAGTTTTGCTCACCTATTCAAACAAGCAGCTTTATAGGGGAGGTATCAAAGCAGCAAAACAGTCACCATCAAGCTAAGAATAGAGGAAGCAGGTAAAAAAATATATATATCAGGCCATAAGCAGAGAAAAAAAAAGCAAGAAGTCGACGAAAGAAAAGGAAAAAAAAGAGTTGAAACTTCGACGGCCTTTTTTTTTTTTTTTTTCGTGGCGAATCCGGGGGAAGACGGACTTTTATTATTCCGGTTCTCTCTGACTAATAAATGACTAAGCTATGACATAAGCATCTCCCCTCTTGATGTTTTTTTTTTTCTTTTTTGTTTTGGTCGAAAAAGAAGACGAAGAAAAGGAGGATATCAAGATCTCTACGTCCCGGTGTTGAACTACAACATTCTTTCTCTCCAGTCTACAGCCACCATAGCAAGGGGCGTCAGGCTGTCTGGTCAGCTGGAAAGTACTCGCGCTCATCTGCCTCAGACGAGAGTACCCTGTCGCCTTTCCCTTGTTCCGTTATCTTTTATAGATCAGATCTACCCCCGCCATGGCTAGCAATCTAGCTCCAATTGCGCAGCTTCTGGAGGCCAGTTTGGACCCTCGACAGCACAAACAGGGTAGGTTAGCTCCCTGATTAGCCCTAGGTATTATGAGGATGAAGAAGCTGATGTGTGGCTGCATTTTCTAGCCGAGGCTGCCTTGAAGCAAGAGGAAGCTAAGCCCGGGTTTTCCCTCCAACTTCTGCATATCACAGCATCCGAGACGTTTGCATACAACACCCGTCTTGCCAGTGCACTTTGCTTCAAGAACTTTATCAAGAGGAACTGGACCGACGAGGAGGGCCAGTACAAGCTACCGGAGAGCGATGTCGTCACCATCAAGCAGGAGCTGATAAGCTTGATGATATCTGTGCCCACTGGCATACAATCTCAGCTCGGAGAGGCAGTCAGTGTCATTGCAGACAGTGACTTTTGGGAGAGATGGGACACACTGGTCGATGTTTGTCTTCCCTTTCTATATGATATACATATGGAAACCTTGATAGCTAATCTAACATTTCGCCTCAGGACCTTGTATCCCGATTGTCACCGGAGAATATCAAGACCAACATCGGTGTCTTGCAAGTAGCCCATTCCATCTTCAAGAGATGGCGGCCCCTCTTCCGCTCCGATGACCTCTATAGAGAGATCAACCATGTCCTTGGGAAATTCGGACTACCATACTTGGCTTTGTTCGAGGTAAGAGCTACTTTTTTAAAAATTTAAACTGTCATTGCCATTGTATTAATACATCGTAGTCTCTTGATGCATACATCGAGAAGAATAAGGATAACAAGGAGAACCTCATCCTCGGGTTTACCCAGCTCAACCTCATGGTCAAGCTGTTCTATGACCTTTCGTCCCACGACTTGCCTCCCATGTTCGAAGAGAATCTAGGAGCAATCGCGACACTGTTCCTGAAATACTTAATGTACGACAACAAGCTATTACACACAGATGATGATTCGGAGTCTGGTGTACTGGAATTCGTCAAAGCAGGAACCTTTGAAGCTCTCACCCTCTATGTTCAAAAGTACCTTGATGTTTTCGGCTCGCTTGTTGAACAGTTCATTGGCAGCTCATGGAATCTGCTTACCACAATTGGCCAGGAGACAAAGTATGATATCTTGGTTAGCAAAGCGCTGCAGTTTTTGACATCTATTGCAAAGATTTCAGAGCACGCGGCGGCGTTCCAGAACGAAGGAACCCTAGGTCAGGTCACCGAGAAGGTCATCTTACCCAACATCACCCTTCGAGAGTCTGATGTGGAAATGTTCGAGGATGAACCCATCGAATTTATCCGAAGAGATCTTGAGGGCTCTGACAGTGATACAAGACGACGAGCTGCCACCGATTTCCTCCGACAGCTTCTCCAGAACTTCGAGGATTTAGTCACTACAGTGGTACTAAGATATGTCGAGCACTACTTGGCTGATAATGCCAAGTCTCCATCTGACAATTGGAAGTCTAAGGATACCGCAGTTTACCTGTATTCCTCCATTGCCGCTAAAGGCGTTGCAACCGCAAGTCATGGCGTCACCACTATCAACTCCCATGTCAACATCACCGAGTTTTTCCAGAAGAATATCGCTTCCGATCTAGTTGCCGAGACTGGTGTGCAGCCAATCTTGAAGGTGGATGCCATTAAGTACCTCTACTCATTTAGAAGCATCATCACCAAGGACCAGTGGCGGGAGATTATGCCTCTATTAGTGAAACATCTCGCATCTTCAGACTACGTGGTCTACACCTATGCCGCAATTGCTGTTGAAAGAGTCTTCGTCCTTACCGATGCTTCTGGTGCTCAAATCGTTCCAGCAAGTGAGATTACCCCCCTGGCCGGACAGCTTCTCGAGCATCTCTTCCAGCTAGTTCAGAAAGAGTCATCCGCACCCAAAGTTCAGGAGAATGAGTTTATCATGAAGTGCATCATGCGAGTTCTTGTGGTAATCAAGGATGCTGCTGTTCCCCAGACAGAGTCCATTCTCAACCATCTCATCCGGATTACTGAGATTATCAGTTCCAACCCAAGCAACCCACGTTTTTACTACTACCACTTTGAAGCTCTGGGCGCACTCATAAGGTATGATATGATGCCTCCTAATTAATTGCAAGGTAAATTGCTCACCTTTTTGTTAGGTTTACTGGGCCTTCCCAACCAGATAAGCTTGGCCAGGCCTTGTATACTCCGTTCTTTACTCTCTTGAGGAATGATGTGTCGGGAAAGTTACCCCTATTCTTTATGCGTGTGCTTCCGATAATAACATCCTACAGAATTTATGCCATATGTATTCCAGCTGCTAGCTGCGTTACTTGAAGTAGACCCCACTGGCTCATTCCCAGACTACTTCAAGGATATGATTGCCCCCATTCTTGCGCCAGTTATGTGGGAACAGAAAGGAAATGTTCCTGCACTAGTTCGCCTGCTGCAAGCTATCGTTCGACGTGGGGCGGATATATTGAGCAAAAACAACCAAATTGAGCCCATATTAGGGATCTTCCAAAAGCTAGTTTCTTCCAAAATTAACGAAAGCTATGGCTTTGACCTTTTGGAAACTGTGATTTCGACATTCCCCTCGTAAGTTCCGTCTATATATGACCCTTGAAATCCTGTTTCAACATCCGACTTATATATTATTCTAGGGCTATGCTACAAAGCTACTTCCCTACAATCCTTCAGATCATCCTTACCCGACTTCAGAACTCGAAGACTGAAAATTTCTCACTCCGTTTTGTTCGATTCTACCACTTCCTCTCAGCTCACCTAGAGAATGGGTACGGAGCCGACTTCTTCATTCAATGCACTGAAAATATTCAAAACGGGTTTGCTTCTCCCCACCTTTCATCATTAGTGACTACGTGAATTTCTAACATTTTTCTAGTGTTTTCACCCCCATTTACCTTAGCATAATCCTTCCGGAATCGAGGAAGCTTGCTCGCCCTCTTGATCGCAAAATTGCAATTATTTCATTTGCCAAAACTCTTGCACACTCTGAAGCTTTCGCCTCCCGGTACAAGAAGGGATGGGGTTTCACATGCGAGGCCCTACTATATCTTCTCGACCAACCGATCCTGCCTACCACTGGTGACGACATTGTAACCGAGCATGATGTCGAAGACATGGCATTTGGAGTTGGATTCACCCAGCTAACAACCATTAAGATGCCACCTAGAGACCCTTGGCCAGAGACTGGCCCGCAAGTCGGCCAGTGGGTTGCTACTTACCTGAAGGAGCAGAACAGCAAGAATAATGGAAAGATTCAGAACTTCGCTCAAGAGAGGTTAGATCCTCAGATCTTACCCGGTTTGGCCAAACTTCTCGCATAGATTAAGGATCTTTCATGATTCGAATTTTAGACGGCCAATGTCTTGCCTGAAATACCAGAGTTTAATAAGGACGAATGTTTATTCCCCTATATGTTCACAGATGATGATACCGATGACGGTGACGACGATGTAGAAGAATTCAGGTAGTTCAAAATACAAACTCATATCCAGACCGAGCCCAAGTTAATAGTACATCTAATTCCCAAGATAAAATAACAACTAGTTGAGCACCCGCTAACAACCCAAATTATTTCTCCTCCTCGCTAACCTTTTCATTGGCTTTACCTGCTTCCTCAACTTCCTCTATACCATCTGCTTCACCCTCACAAATCTCTCCTTCCTCCTCCAATCCAGCTTCTGCCCTTTTCTTCCTCTTCTCCTCCTCCAAAGCCCGATACTTCCTTTTACTTTTCTTCATCTTACTCGCCTTCCTTTTCTTCTTCACGTTATTCACTATAGCCGCTCGACTCTGTTCTCCTTTCTCAAGCAATTCTATCTTCTCAGCGAGTATCCTCTTCGCGATTTTCCGGTTCTGTGATTGGGAACGTGTTGCTTGACATTTCACAACCGTGTTTGTTGGTATGTGAATGAGTTGTACGGCCGAACTTGTTTTGTTCTGGGATATAGTAAGTATATATTTTTACCATATATTGCAGTCATTAGTTATGTATCTTCTATTGCAGCGCCGTTTTGCTAATCATATATGCACCTGATCATCCCAATTGGTGAAACAGCTAGTTTGTGAAGGGCAACTAACGACCGTGGAATGAGTGATTGACTGACAATTTTTTGGCCCCCTGGGCCTGATCCTTTGAGGTAGGTTCCAGTTATTTCAGATTCGTCTAGTGTTGGGCGTGGAGGCATCTGCTTCGCTAATGATAGGGGCGAGGCCTGGAAGAAACGCACATGGCCAGCATATTGGATTAATTGCCATTGAGCGGTTCGCTTGGATATATGTCTGAATGGGGCTTGTGGGTATATTTTGAACATGATGCCGACTATCAACCGCGGCGATGGATAGATGTTGTTGACATGGATGGTTTAATTTCATCGAGTCCGAAACGGCAGCCGTTCCCTGCAGCTTCCGTATAGTCAGTTACATAATTCCTATTGGTTAGTTAATTAAGCCCAACGTCCTTCCAGACTTGACTGCATTAGCTTTCCCATTAACGACTTTTTATTGGCCTATTTCATGCCTGCAACAACGTGACAGAGATAAACTGAGCAGAGACAATAGCTTACATCATCAACCCCTTTCTACAACCCCCTATAAAGTATTCGTTCATGGAGCAGAGAAACATTAATATAGTACAAAGTCCTCGCCTATTTCTGGAGTATCTATAGCCTAGCGGATAAAGTAGAGCATATAGTCGGCTTGCACGGTTTGATCTTCTGAATAGTATCTAGATGAAGAAACACTCAAGCTCCAACAGGGTGTATTGGTTTGATATAATGTATTCAGGATGAACATCACTTTTTGAGGCGCTGGAGGATGTATTGTATAGTGTTAGGGAAGTAAAGTCAAAATAAAATAGTATGGCAGGCAGCACCACGCGGCGGGCGATATGCTGTTGGTTGTTGTTGTTGGCTTCGGCTTAGATTGAAACGACAAGTTAACTAGATCTGCTGACTTAGCAAGGACCTTGCCGCAACTTTTTTATTTTATCTCCAAAAGTTCTCGCGATAACAACAATCACAGCAAATGCGCAATTTAAGCAATTAAGTCCTTCATTTCTATTCCGTACGACGAAGTTATTCGTTTCACTAGACTGCCTACATCAGGGCAGATTTCTCGGACCAAAAAGCTGTCCCAAGACCGCGGCGCTTGTCAAGTCAACCGAGTCCACCATGTCACAAGGAACGGCATCTCCAGGGGTTTTCATGTCTTTCTTCCGGTGGCTCCGACTAAAGAACTACCAGTATGAGGTGACCTTCTCACTCTACATGTTGACTCCTATTGAGAAAGTAGTTTTCAGTAAGTATAGCCTGACCTTGTATACCTTGATCTTCTTTCGGTGCTCACCTCCTTGGATTATCGGACGATTTGGCTAACAATCCACTGTCCAGATACCATCCTTATCCTCTTCATTTCCATGCTCATCACTGCCGCCTACATATATCTGCCTGACCACGTACTTTCTCTATACCGACATATCAACTATTACTGGGCTGGGCAGCCGGTCGCTGACCAGATTGCGCTACATGCGGCTAACATGAAACTCTCTGCCGCTACTGCAACTGCCGCCGCCACGACAGCTGAGGCGTTGAAAGAATTATGAGTGATACTGGATTTAGCGACTTATATGAGCCCATGGATTACTTCTGCATGTTTATGTTATACCTTTTAATTGCACTTCCATGTGCTTAATTTTCCTTTCGGACCTCCTTTCCAAGCTATGCTCCTTTTGATGGTATTGATCTTCTCGACGACGGCCCTTTGTTGTGAATTACTGCTAGCGGATATCCGGCGCTTTTTGAGCGAATATGTGGTATAATGCCGTGTTTCTTGTATGTATAGTATATTATTGATTGCTGTATGGCACCCCTTTTCCAGCTACATCTCCCAGGCTCCTGAATCTGTTCTATCCCAAGTTCACAAATATAACTTGATGCACCGTGTTTGAGATGAGATTATGCATGTAAATTGTGTTTCGCGCAAGTCTTATGCCGTCGACATGAGTCGTTTAAACCCGAGCTTGATATAGCTTCTTCACCCAGTGTAACTCCACAAAACCATCCAAACGCCCGCAAATGTACAATAGGTTGTATGATACAATGTATAAACAACGCTTCCTTCTCCATACATGGATGCACATGCACCATTATTCGGTTGTCGAATTCGAAGTTGCAGCGATATTTTCGAATTCCTTTTGGATTCTCTGCTTTTCAAGCAATCGCTTTGCTCTCTGCTCATTCATCCGGGCTAGTTCCTTGTCTATCTCGCCTTTGTCTGCAGGTATTTTATGGGAGTGTGCTGTGGTCGGCCAGAAGTCGGGGACACTGAAGCGTTCCTCCAGGTTCGTGCCAAAGTAGTACATCCATCCTATGGGGAATCCAATATAGAGGCCGAACTAGAATAAATACCCCATTAGTCTAAAATATGATAATATATTCCACCAGAACAGTTGAATATGATCCAACATGGCACATCGGATGTGCTCTATGGCTTACCTTGAAAACCTCCAGGTTCCCGCCCTGTAGCCTGCGCAGAATGCTGCTGAACATGTTGCCGGGTTCTTGGTTGAGAATAAGCGTGGAAATGTGCAAGCCAGGAGTGTTAACCTGACAATGTGGTCTCAGATGCTGGTAGGATTGCGAAATGCGGCCATGCCAGCAGCTTTCTGCCTCTTCTCTGCTTTCCTCGACCCTTCTTTTCTCGTTCCCATATAGCCAATCAAACGCTTCCATTTTAAATACGAAGCTTAGTCATAGACTCTCGGTAAATTATTATTCCTAACACTGCTTACTAATCATCGTCTCTAAAGAAATGCTTAGGTAATCTTAATCTGTCCAAAATAAGGTTTGTTGACTTCCAACGAAGGGATGAAGAACTCCGTTGAAGGTAAACGAGGCGAAAGGTAGTAGTTAACTACCTTGACTAACTACCTCTAGTGGAGCGTTGGGAGCGGCCAAAAGTCCGAGAGACACAAGGCTACCAGGGCCAGTGAGTAAATGTAGGCGTCTATAAGAGTCGAAGCTGCTGCCAGCCCAATTGCATGCTCTCCCTCCGATGCTACTTAGGACCTCCATACTCAAGCAATAACCTTAGCTATGTCTCCGCCATCAACAGGCATGCCGTTGTCAATCACCATGGCAGACCAAGAAAAGAAGAGGGTTGCAGCGCCAGATGCTGAAGACTTTGTCCAAAGAGTGCTCGAGAAGAACGGTGTACCGTCAGCAAACGCCTCTATTGTTGCCAAATGCCTTGTGGAAGCAGACCTCCGCGGCGTTGATACCCATGGCATAAATCGTATCCCATCGTACATGGAACGCATTCGTCAGGGCGTCCTAGACCCCAAAGCATCTCCTTCCCTGACTCAGGTTACTCCCGTCGTCGCCCGTGTTGATGGAAACAATGCTTTCGGCTTCATATCTGCCACCATGGCCATGGACCGCGCTATCGAGATGGCCAAGGAGTTCGGCATTGGCATGGTTTCAGTGCATAATTCGAACCACTTTGGTATGTCAGCTTCTTTCGTCAGACAAGCCGTTGATGCAAACATGATGAGCCTTGTTTTCACCAATTCCTCGCCCGCTTTACCGGTTTGGGGAGGAAAGGAGAAGCTTATGGGCACATCTCCAATCGCGTGTGGAGCACCATCTGGCCCCAACTCGCCTCCTTTCATCCTAGACATGGCACAGTCTGTTGCTGCTAGGGGGAAGATATACAAGGCTCACCGTAGGGGGGAGACTATACCTGAAGGCTGGGCTTTGGACGCAAACGGTTCTCATACTACTGATCCCGCCGCGGCTCTTCGAGGAGTAATGTTGCCCATAGGTGGTCCCAAAGGCTCTGCTCTCTCTATCATGATGGACGTCTTCTCTGGCGTGCTTTCTGGCTCTTCATTCGCCGGACATGTCACCGGCCCGTATGACCCGTCAAAACCGGCTGGGGTGGGACACTTCATAATGGCTCTGAAACCTGACTTGTTTTTGAGCTTGGATGAGTTCAAGGATAGAATGGACTATCTCTATAAGCGGGTTGTTACCTGCGAGAAGATGCAGGGGGTGGACAGGATCTACTATCCTGGTGAGATTGAAATCATAACTTCTCAAGAAAGAGCGAAAGACGGCATCCCGTATGTCCAAGCAGAGATCGACGCTCTCAATAAAGAGGCAGACCTTGTAGGTACCGGCCATATCGTTATTAAAAAGTAATTGGTACATGATACTTGGTTCCTTTGCCCAATATATATATATATATCTATGTGTATATTTATATCTCTAATGCATCATTCCACATGCGCTATCATTCCACATGGGATGTTTTGCTATGTCGTTTGGCTGGGTTCTTGGACTCCTGTCGTATACTTTCCCAACGTTGCCAGCCACCCTCGGCCAGGTCTTCCCGGGGAAGAAGGTCCCGAATTCTAAAGTATCTGACGGGCTGCAGATCCAAAGCCCATCCTAGCCAGCCGCTTTCCCGCAAGAAGCTTCCAATTCCAAACCAAGCCAATCCATAAGCGACCCCGATAGCAGCTCCAGCCACCACTTGTTGCGGAGTATGGTAGTTTAAATATATACGGCTCAGAGCAACGGCTAGAGCCCCCGCACAGGCTAGTGAGGATAGACCGACACGTTCGAGCATGCTAAGGTAACCGGACCGAATCGATGCAGAGGGTGTGTGGCGGACAAGCAGGAAAAGGGTGAAGAAAACAGCGAAATATCCCATAAATTGAGAATGAGATGATGGCATGCCATATCCCTTTCCATTCATCTCTAGCTTCAGTTAGTATAGCCGCGGTATTAACATTAACCGTATGTGGGTTGGGGAGGATGATAATACGGTTCGGTCTTTCTTGTTTAATCAATCTCTTCAATCCGAAATTTAGGACTTCACAAGAAAGCTGCCCAGCAAGCATGAAGATGATTTCCACTTCACGTGTAGCCCAGCATAGCGATACATAGGATATTATTAGGGCCTGTGGGACAAGAGCAAGAAAGGCGCAGATATACGAGATAGGGTCTTCGGGGTTCTATCCTCGGGAATTAGTATACAGCGCAAGTCTTGATGCCTCCAGGAACAGATAGTAATCCCACTCACATAGTTGACATGAGTTAGTGACAGAGACGCCACAGGGACATAATCTTTAACCATCCTTAGGCCAAGATACTCCCTAAGTAACCATAGAGATAGACGGACAGAAACAATATGCTAACTAAATAACAAGTTAACAACTTAAATATTTCATAGTAAAGGAATAAAGTGTGTCCCCAGCTACCTGAACAACAGACAGATAGACTGCTGGCTCAATGCACTCCTTTGGTAGGTTGTAGCTGATATGTTCTATGTAAGTGAAGCAAGTTGAAGCAGGCAGGCGGAGTGAAAAGAGGATGCCGCGGCTTAACTAACAAAGTTCAGGGTTTTTGGCTTCTGCTTATCGATAAGAACAGGACAAGGCGGTCCTCGGTGAGCCAAAATAGTTTAGCAGTCATCCAGCAACCCAAAAGTATTAGACAGTCAAGCAGATACTCAGACGCAGCAGCGAAGAAGTGACTTTCAGTTCAATCACTTCCTTCTTGTCTTGCAGCAGATACAGCAGCCGTCTCTTCGTACTATTCCCTGCAAGATTCGAGCAGAGATTCCTCTCTACAGCCCACCAGTTTCGGAGGGGCAAAAAAATTAAGGCCCGAAGTCCCTTTTGAGGCTCTTATCGGGCGTTATTCAGTACATTCCAGCTGCAGCCAGAGAGCCAGACCGAGTTACCTGTCTCGGTACTGCATCTCTTTTACTCATATTCTGACTCGTAGTTATAATATAACTACTCGAACGTCAAGTTTATCAACCAGGGCTGATGGACGAGGACACCGATGACGAGAGAAGCCAGGAGCTTCAGTCGATAGCGGCTATTTATCCCGAGATAGTCGTGGACCCTTCTACGCCATTTAAAGCGTCCCTTACTCTCCCAATAATACCAGTGAACCCCATAAAGGCGATATTCCGAAAGTCCAGTACCGAGGTCAGCATCTCCTGCCTTCCTCCACCTCCTCCGTCTACCGAGCCCAGCGATGTCGAAATGGGAGAAAATGGCATAAAAGAAACACAAGAAGCTGAGGAGGATGTGGATAATGAAGTTTACAACCTCGCACACCTTCCTCCTCTCAATCTGGGAATCGAGCTCCCCGAAGGATATCCAGCCGAGAAACCTCCAGTATTCTCGATATCAACAGACCTGAACTGGCTTCCCATCTCGAATATCAACAAATTAATCGAAGATGGAATGAGGCTTTGGGAAGAATCAGGGAATAATTTGATCGTGTTTTCGTACATCGATCACCTCCAAGTTGCGGCAGAAGAAGGTCTGGGTATAGGCAATGGCTCAAAGGACGTGGCTGTCTTTCCACAGAACTTGAAGATAAGCTTGCTCGACTTCGAAAATAAAGCTCGGAAAGAAGAGTTTGAACAAGAGACCTTTGAATGTGGAGTGTGCCTTGAACCAAAGAAGGGCAAGGTGTGCCATAGGATGCAGCGTTGCCTTCACGTATTTTGCGTCCAGTGTCTACAGGACTTTTATAACTCATGCATCAAGGATGGTGATGTTGATAATGTGAAGTGTCTTTCTCCTGGGTGTGGGAAGGAGAAAGCTGATAATAGCCAGCCTGGTCCACGGAAAAAACATGACCTGACTCTGCGTCCTGGAGAGCTGATACAAATACCCCTTCCACTCGAGACCGTACAACGCTATGCACGGCTCAAGAGGAAAAAGAAACTGGAGTCGGATAAGACGACTATTTATTGCCCCCGTCAGTGGTGTCAGGGTGCCGCCCGTTCAAAAAAGCATCCAAAACCGGTAGACCTGATTAACGACGAAGAATCTTCAGATGAGGAAGAAGATAATGCAGCTCCATTTGATCCACTAGGTGCACAGGAGCAATTACCACCAATGTCGGAACGGTTGGCTGTCTGTGAAGATTGCGCTTATGCATTTTGCAGTGTTTGCAAGAAAGGCTGGCATGGGCCGACGAGCATTTGTTTCCCTCGAAGGGAGAAAGAATTATCTGCGGAGGAAAAGGCATCCGAGGATTACCTAGACATATATACCTCCAGATGCCCCACCTGTGCTGCAAGATGTCAAAAGTCTATGGGGTGCAACCATATGATATGCTTCCAGTGCAACACTCATTTCTGCTATCTGTGCTCCAGCTGGCTCTTTGCAAATAATCCGTACGCGCATTTCAACACTGAAAAGACGTCTTGCTATATGAGACTCTGGGAGCTGGAGGGTGGAGACGGAGTAGGAGCTCCTCTCCATATCGAAGACCCGGACATTGTGAATGGAGAGATTGAGATGAGTGACGATGAAGATGATACTGCGCACCCACTAGCTGTTCCACCACCTGCACCAGTACCGCCAAGAGCGGGACCCCGAAATCGCAGACTACCACCACTTGCAGAAGAAGTTGGTCCAGCAAGGCTGGGGTTGCGTGGGGGCGATGCAAATCGACGCCGTGCACAACCACGGCGAGGTGCCAATGACAACAATAATAACCAAAATGGAGCTGAAGATAATGAGCAGGTACCTCCAGAGCAGCTGCGAGGGCTGCAGCGATTTCTATACCTTGTTCAGCATGACCAGGAAGACCAATGGGACAGTGACGAAATGGATGATGATTTTTGACCTTTACACCCAGATCCTGCCAGTGACGGATACATATTTGTTTCCGCTGGCAGGCTTGAATAATTCACAGGGGAAAAAAAAACGTCCTATCTTTTGAATCAACCTAAATCAGAAATGTTGGCCGTTCTTGGTAGGGCGTCATTAAATATGAATATCCCACACCATTGAGCATGCATACGACCTAGGATCGACATTGAGAACGCCCATACCCTGTATTTTGAGCCTTTTTGCAAATTGTCCGTATTTTGCGGGACATTTAGTGTCTTGAGAAACTCAATCATCTCCCGGTTCCAAATAATTATCTGGTGAGATCAATGTTTATGCGGTATCGTATTTGTTTTCCAGCCTAACGTAAAACAACATAGCAGGGAGAAAATTACCTTTGCTTAAACCGACATCTTCGAACCTGCATCTAGCGAGCGGACTGTTTATTCAATTAATGCCCTTCATGTATTCCTTTAACTTAGGTAGATTAAGCCAACTGCTAAATGCTAAATGAAAATAAATAAATAAACTTTTCGCGTCTTTAAATTAACTTTAGGTACCTTAGGTAAGCGAGTTTAAAGTTTCGCCTTTTCTTTTATCCAGGATTAGTCAGCTATAGGTAGTTTCGACGCCCAATATCAAACCTTCAACAGCGACGTGGAGCTTCAACTCTTGAATTATCAGAAAACACATTCGCTACAAAGGAACAACTCAGTCGCTAGACCTGGGTGATACGACTTATGCAACTCGGGATATGCCCATGCGTTGTGTTAAACTGATTAATGGAAGTCTGACTACGATACGACCTCATGATCATCAGCTACCTAGCTTACATACCCCTTTGAGCTCCAGGTGAATTTGAGCCTTGGCAACCTTTCAACCAGCTTGAATCATACCATCTAATTGCTGGAAAAATGGAGCCTCTGGAGAATACCGAGCAGGAAGGGTTGGTGGAGGAACCGATAATGCGCGCGGACGAAGTCGACAACATTGGAGTCGATATAACCACATCCACCGAGGAACCAGTAGTCGCAGCAGATACCGTCTCAGACATGAAACTCCCTGAAGATAACGAAGCAAAAGTCGATGAAGCGGATGGATTCGGCGATGCATCTGTACTGCAGAGACTGTCTCAGCCTTCAACTAGACCTGAATTACGGCGTGACAGAGTGGCACCGCCCCCGCCTTTGCAACCACCACCACCTGCGCCAGTACAAAACCCTGAAGCCCAGACGGACTCAGTGAGCCTTGCTCAACTCCGCAAAATTGTTCAAGATCTTCCAAAGGCCGATCTACCATCTTATGCCTTCAAATATGACGACTGTCAACCATTCCCAGAAGAGATCAATGAATGGTTTGGTGATAACGAGCCTGACAAACTCATGTTGCTGGGCTGCAAAACTACTTTTGAACAGACCTGGTCATCTTTCTGCGAGGCGTTGCCTGATCTCCCCGAAAGCGAATCATCTTGGCTAAGCGCCACGGACGAGGACAAAGAGGCGTTTATAGAAAAGATGATAGGACTGTTTACTAGCACCGATATCTTTTCCCGAATCGAAGCCCTGGAGAGCATCTGCTACACCTTAACAGGTGTCTGGGTTTCTACTGCTGGAAAGGTGGCTGGGGATTATCCTTCTGACATTACTGATCATGACGCGGCCGAGACTCCAAAGGAGCGATCTATGCAAATTCAATGGATGATTAAGAACGCCCATAATTTTCTGGAATGCCAAGGTATCGAGGCTCTATTTGCTTATTTACAGCGGTTTTTCAACAAGGATCAGTGAGTGGAGCAGCCTACCTATCTTCGGACATTTTGACAGGAGTTTCTCATATTTCTTTTTAATAGGACGTTAGTACAAGAAGACATGAAAGCCTTTGCAAATGAAAGCGGCACAACGGCCTATGTTGCGACAAGGGATAGGGAAATTAATCTAATACTCACCTGTCTTTATATCATTGTTGAGGTGGCACGGAGAGAAGAAAAGCTGGAATACTCTAGCCTGGAATTGAGAGATGCATTTGGTAGGTGATATTTATATACCTATGAGTGATTGGCTGTAGTTGAGCCACTATTACTAACTCTATCCACTTAGCCGCGTTAAATCCCAACCTACCCGCGACTCTTGTTGAAATCGTTGCACGGCTTCGGTGGGATGATCCGTCCATCTTTCCACTAACGAGAGTAAGTTACACTCTTTGTCTTATTGTCCACTGTATTCTGATAGCTTTCATAGGTTCTCCTTCTCTTCTGGAAATCAATTCTTCTTCTATTTGGTGGCATCGAACCTTTGAAAAGAGCAAAAACTATCTTGGAGCCCATGCATGTACCAACTGGTTCTGGTCAAAACGAGTCATCAAATATTCCAGCCCTTACTGCTTCTCCACTGGACTATCATCTATTTAGACAAGAGATTATATCAAAATATCCTGCCTATAACCCACCACCACCATTGGTTCCTTTTGAGCTGGAACACAATTCAGTTCTGCCTCCCCTTCCCACGTCCTCAAGCCGCAATTCTTCGTCCGTTCTGTTTTCTGGAGTTGGGTCTACCCTGGCGAATAACAACGACTCTATTCTCCATCAATCCGTTCACATTGCCACACCTGCCCCTTCCCCTCCACCATCCCCAGGGGGCCCTGGAAAGGTGGGCAAGAAGCAGAATTACCAAACAAATCAGCATTTCCCTTTCATGTACCCTCCATTGGACGGCTCAAGTAATAATATTGGAGGAAAAGGAACTAGCGACCTTCAGGACAGCCTTGTGGGTAGGAAGTGGGAAGGCAGCGATGTTCCTGCGTCAATAATTGAGGCCGGCGAACTGTTCTCTAGCCGCATGAGGATGACACGGGCATTGCAACAACTTTGGGAAGAACGAGAAGCGTTCATGAAGTACGATCGTGGATGGGATGAAAGGGCGCCCGACAGTGGTTACCGAAGGCCGTCCAATGGCCATGAATCAGAATCACCCGCTGATCAAGAATTGAAGCCTCGACGTCAAACTGAAGATGAAGATGTGCAACGACGCTTGGATGAAGTCGAAAAATTTTACGTACGTGTATTTAAACGGCTACCCCTGAATTGTGTGTCTAACGTCTCCTAGGTTCACGCACTTCCAAGCCTTCAGTCTTTCGTGATTGTTGTGTTGAAGGAGCTTTTAACGAGCATCACCGCTATTGCAAGCCAAACAAATGGTAACGATGATATGGATGGTAGAGCAGAGTAAGTATTCTTCCCAATAATTTATTTAGCACTTTGCTCACGACATCCCTTCAGCAACGCATTGAATGGCCAGAAACAACTATCGAACAAGAATCGCATCCTAGAGCCATTCCTATCTACCAAACAGCTTCAAGAAGCAAGATCACGAGAGATCAGATTTGAAGCTATTTCTGGAGCGTTGATTCTACTTTTGAAATGGTTCAAAAGATGCCGTACGTACACTAAAATTGTTAACTTTTGGCTCTTCTAACATTTTGACTAGATATCTTGAAATTTGAGTATTTGTCGCAAATACTACTCGACTCAAATTATATTCCTTTAATATTAAAAATGTTCATTCACCAGGAAGTTGACCATGCTGTCGCCCAGCCCCAAGACCCACTAGTATCAAGGTAATGTCCTAATACTACTTCAACTATCTACGAAAACATGCATACTAATTCAATTTGTAGTTTTTTTCACTTCTGTCATGTTCATTCTAACCAACCACCGGAACCAATCCCTCCTCTCGAACCCACAGAAATTGCGGATGACAGTAGTGAAGACGAAGCAGCTCCACCTCCGATACTTCGGCAGAGCCGTTCTAGAATATCGATGCTCGAAGAGGCGTCTGCAAAATTGGCTGCAACTGAACAGAGCAAAGAAAATTCCAGGTTCCTTGAAGTCGATGAGCTAGGTTTTCCGACAGCACCAATTGAGCCAGGACCTATTTCGACCTACTCCTTCCGAAACTTCTTCTCTGCTATCAACTTCCTGCACATCATGCACAAGATTACCCGCGACAAGGCTCATAGGTGTTTACTCCTTGTGCAGTATAAATGTAGCGCTGTGCTACGGAAGGGTCTCAAGATACCAGACCCGCACCTTCGACTATATACTCTCAAGCTGTTTAAGTCACAAGTTCCTTACTGTGGCAGAAAATGGCGGTTAAGCCACATGAGAGTCATAACGGCGATCTATCTGTATTGTCGGCCTGAGCTGCGCGATGATTGGCTTGCTGGCGGTGATGTTGATGCCGAAGTGGAGGAATCGCTACCAATGGAACAAGCACTAAGAGGGTTAACCCACTGGTGGCATGTTAGGCAGTACAAGGATGTCTTGTCTACTGAGAATGGGAAGCCATTGGTAGAGGAAGAGCGAGATTTTTTCACACGAGAACTGGAGAAAATTGGGTGGGGGTGGTTCGGAGAAGAACTAAATAATGGTGTTGATGAGGACGGAGAATTTGTGCCTCATATTGGAGGAGGCCCTGAATTAGAGAAAGCCATACAGATGGAGGCTTGGTAATATGATATAATACTAGCATGGAATCTGTAATATTTCCCGGCAAGGCGTTGGTTGGCCCAACCTAATAATGATTTTACTTGCCGTAATCATCACTATTACGTGGATAGGTTAACATAGTTTTAGTATTTCAAGACGCACACCTAGTAATGTCCTGTCGCTTGATACTTTTACTAATCTCAAGGGGGAATGTTTTTAAGACAGTGATGTCGGCAATCTATAAAATAGTAATGTTATATCACACTTGTCCGCTGACTCCATTCAACTATGATACGAGCCAGGAAAAGAAATTAAAGCCCTCATAACTTCCAAATGTCAAATTAAATTTTTGTCAGGCATCCCTTCTCGCTAGTCACACCTGTTTCACTGCGAAGAAGGACGCCGAACTAACACCCAACTAGTTCAATTCTGGGCTCTCCAGCCAAATTCCGTTGACAATCCATAGCCTAGGGTCTGAGAATAAATGGCTCATTCTTATCGTATGCCATTTGTGCTTCCGGCCCTCTAAGCTCCTTTGGCCAGTCATAGTAAAGCTCGTAGTGTAGGATTGTATGGTCACAGTACGTTAAGAAGAGGCGGTAGCGACGCGAGTATTCAATGCCATGCCACTTTTCTTTCTTCGTGCCACCAAAGGGTAAGTGAGAAGGAAATTTGCCGGACAAGCCAGCCTTGGGACCAATAGGATGCAGTGAAGCATTGCGAATTTCCTGGACATCAACATCATTCATTCCAGTAGATGTATCTTCATAATCATCTGAGGGGGATTCGGGTGGTATTAAGTGTGGCACAACTGGGCTAGCAGCAATTCCAAGTAGCGGGCAAAGTGGACGAAGCCGTTTTCGTTCTTGACTTGCAAGTGGTAGTATACGGTCCATCCTGAACACCTTTCCTTTATTGCGGACCTCAGTAAGACCAAGTATCGCAACTCTTCCTTTCTGAGATGCTGCAACAACAACACCCAGCTCAGGTATTTGAAGAGCCATGTTAAATCGATCCGTAGCTTCGATAAACTGTACAGGATTTGTTACGACTTGTGATAAAGCAGCGCGGAAAATGACCGAAGGGCCAGTAGAAAAGGGACCGGGAAGCATTCGAATATGAGATTCAGAAAAATGGAGAATTTGAAAGCTATGAAAGAGATCGGAAGTTGGGCGTTCATCTCTTAGCAGCCCCGCCTTACCGTTAGCCTTGGTTGCTGTGTTAGACCCTGAGTGGATATCTTCATTCATAGGAGTATCAGAGAGTTCATCCAATTCATCTAGGTTACTCGTTTCGGATGAATCCTCGTCGGATGGGTTATCACCGCTATTGTCATGGTCCATATCAATGTCCGCATCGCTTACCGTAGCATGACTGGTGTTGGTACCGGGAGCAGGTGTGATACCCTCGTCTTCCTCGTCTTCCGCGCCTTCTTCATCTTCTTCGTCTTCGTCCTCATTATAAGTTTCGTCACTATCTTCATCGGACTCATTTAGAACGGGGGTATTGGATATAGCATCAGCAAGGATATTGGAATAGTTATGGGTAGCCAAAGGAGAATTATTATTTTGCAAGGTGCCTTGTGCTCCGACTGTTAGAGGAATGTCGCTGGGTGTTTCTGTTCTCACAGGGGGTGTCTTTATACCAGGAACTGTGTCGTGACGATTAATGCGATCTTCAACACCTCCATCGGAATCATCAGAGTGAGTAAGTGGAAAAAGCTCATCAGGTGGGGGCCCTTGATTTCGACGCTGAGTAAGGGGTGTTGATGACGAAAAGACATTATAATACTGGGTAGCATCGTGGACTTTGCTGGCTAAAAAGCTAAGATCATAGGGGGCGTCCTTGTCTGGGTACTTATGTGGAGGGCCGCCGCAAGCTTCAAGAAGGTCCTTTTTCATGCGAAAGGACCTTGGATCAACAGCCAGAACATTCCATCCCCGCTGTCGGCTACCAATTCTCACAAAGATTAGACAGTTTCGATGCGTACCCTCTTTAATGGTTAACTTACTCGTCAAATAGGTCATCGTACTGTTGGTCATCATCCGCGGAATAAAAGTCCCAGTAGTTAACCGGACGAAAACGTTCCCAGATCCTCCATACAAGGAGTTTGTTATTGATATCCGTGCTGACTAGCCAGTCTCCATGAGGATCTAGGTCACAGTTCAAAAATGAGACGTTAGGTATATTTGCAGAATGCCCCGACAATGAGAGCCGAATATTCTGAGAGCGTCGGCGCTGCCGTGACCAACTTCGCAGCTTCAAGAATTCCGAAATACTGGTAATATGAATCCAGTCATTATTATGGACCTTTGGGTGCTTTGCCCTAGAAGATGAACCTTCCCGAGTCACATGTGAAACTTCCGTATTATCCACCAGGGCAAAAGCAAATATGGTTATTGTTGTGGTATTAGAGCTCACAGCTATCATTCTCGCGAACTTATGGATTGCCAAAGCCCAGGCACTTTGTGTAACCCACTCACTGAAAAAGCATTCTACTCCATTGCCTACCTGGACTGGGTCAGTATCTTCAGCCCTGCGATTTTCAATACACCAGAAGATGCGTTCAACCCTATAGGCGGCCACGTTCCCTGAATCCGTTGCCAGAAGTAAGATCTCATCAGAGCCAAGGTCACCAACAGTGATTTGATTGATGGCATGAGGATTATTGGGCGCAATATAACCCGGAGCATCAGGTCGTGCCATTTTGGGGGTTAGGATAAGAGCCGGCCGTGAACCGATCATCTGTCCGCAACTTGGCTGGAACACGTATATTCGACTGGAGTAAGCAACAAAATAAAGGTTCTGCCTCTGGGATAGAGCAGTCTAGAAGAAGCGTAGCATAGTTAATTTTACATGCGTCGAATGGTAAAGGAGGCATCAGAACGTACCAGATTATTCCGCCAAGTTGCAATAGGAGGCGATGGAGCGTTCCGTCTGATGTAGAAACTCAGTCAGCCGTCGAGTAGTGGATCTTTTGGAGGAGCATTAGAACGGAGTAACATACGGAAACTGCAAGCTTGAGTCAGCGACATTGCTATACAACATATAAGGGGGGATTTCTTTTAAAACATACACGCGTATCTCCTCGTTCAACACCATGTGGCTCCACGGTAATTCCATGGTCAGCGTGTTCATCGAGAACTTCTATCCAGACCGGGTTGCCAGCACCAGTATCACTCGGAGAATTTTGATCCATGTTGTACGGTCAGGTCATATATTTGGGTATATCAAAATTAAGTCATCGGCACTGCTGTGGGTCGATTAAGACTGTTGAAGCACTAAGGTAAGTAAATATGTGTGAGATTCGGCGCTGTCTCAGAGATGAAGCAACCATTCTTGGTGGAGGCGAAGAAATGTGGTGGGGTTTTTCTTTAGTTGCCGGAAACAACCAAGCAAGAACCGGGATCAAGTTGCAGTCGAGAATAGTAGCGTTCTCACACTCCGATGTGCATCACAGTAGCAGGTTGGTTAGCAGCTCGCCAAAATAACAGCGCCGGGCTGCACCACCGAGATGTTGACCTGTCGTCGAGAGAAAGCTGATGAGGCTGCCAGTGATTTCTGGCTTTACGTCAAACACTTTTTTCGTTCTTGGAAAAGTACGAAAGTTTACATTAATCACGTGCTCACTTTATTTCCCCGGTATGATAACGCACGGTCTTTTTATTGATCAGTGCATTAACCGTTTGTCACATGACCTAGTTTTTCCCGTCACTACCTAATTTTCGGCGAAGTTTCAAGTTTCGACTTTCTTCCGAAGAAACGAGCTGAAGAATGAAACGAACAAGGCGTTGAAGGAGAAGGCAGCGACGGAGACACCAGAATCACGAACCAGCAAAAGGAGAAAACGTGGCAAAGACTGAGATTGTCACTCTAGGTACCGAGCCAGCATGGATCTTGTGTCCACGATTCGGAAGGAAGGCAGCAGGTAAGTTGCACAGCTCGCGAGGAGCCGGCCCGTGGGGTTCAAGTGACTGATCGATACATGGCTCATAGGGGCGGCCAAACGGAGTTCAAATGGTCAGATGTTAAGGACTCAAGCCGCCGGGAAAACTACCTTGGCCATTCCTTGATGGCCCCCGTTGGTCGGTGGCAACAAGGCCGTGACCTCTCGTGGTATACCAAAGGAGAAGACTCTGATGCAGCGAAGAAGGCTCGAGAGGAGGAAATCCGGAAGGTTAAAGAGGCAGAGCAAGAAGCTATAGCCCGAGCACTTGGTCTACCAGTATCAGTGCCGTCTAAAAGCTCGAACGCCAACCTGGAACCGCTGGGGGGGAAGGAGGTCGAGCGAGCAGTCTTGGAAGGAGCGGATGATCACGAAGATGTTGACCGCGTCAAGGGAGTCGGGTTTGGTGGCTTCACTGGCAAGACGCCAGCTGGAGAAGGGATTGAGAAGCTGGAGCCAATAGGAGATGTTTCTAGCAACTACAGTCAAACTGCAAAGACCAATGCTGACAACCGGCCCCGCAGTGACCGCCACTCGGAAAGAAGAAAGGAACACGGCAGAAGAGACGGTCGAGATCATGCAAGGCACTATAGAAGCCGGAGAGAAGATCACCGCTCAGATCGACATGAAAGAAAAAGATATCGTTCACGTTCTAGGTCCCGGTCCCGAGAGGCCGTTAGGAGGCAACGCTCAGTTTCACGTTCACGCAGCGGAGATCGGGAAACACGAGATCGTCGAGGCCATCGCAGACGGAGCCGATCACCCTATGACTCCCGACGTTATAGAGACGATAAACGATATGAACGTTACGACAGAAGACGATAATACAGCTCAAATATAATGACGGGTTTTGGCGTTTTGGTGGATAATCTCTTATTACTCATTGGCATAGCCTCTAGGGTTGGTCACGCTTCATTTTTATAGACAGATACTCCATAGTTGTCTCTAATATCTATAAATTTACAATTCGTCTTTAGCGCTGGATTGGGTATTTAAGTCGGGCATAGTCATCATTTTTACCACAAGGCTGGTCCAACCGGTGAAGTGCTGTGTTCGCTGGCCCTTGCCTGTATCGGGGTTGTACTGCTCCCAGGCAAAGCCAGTGTTCTTCCACTCCTTGTAAACATTCTCTACTATATTCTTGCGTAGCTTCGTATACATCTCAGATGCCTGTTCCTGGTGGGGACCTGCAACCTGAGCGACACTCTGTAGAGCACGCATTAGTTAGCTATGAAAATATGTGAACCATATGAAGACATACCAGAAGATTTTTGAGGACCAGATAATTCATATTGATCCAAATAGGGCCTTTCCAGTAGTTCTCGCCAGTTCCGAAGAATTCGTCCTTTTTGCTCAGACTTCGGATGCCGTAGTCACTCCATAGTTCGTCTGAATCCTGGATGAGATTTAAGATATCTCCTAGTCTCGGGTGGTTGGCGTCCAAAAGACCAGTTATGAAAGGGAAAATTGAGATATAGCCCTTATGGCATACATGAATACTGTCTTCGTAATCATCGATAGTGGAATCACAATATGTCTTTGCGTCCTTATTCCAATGGAGATCATCAATATTTCTAAGGATAGCAGTTTCATATTTGGTGAATTCCTCGACATCAGCTGTCTCACCTAATGCTCCGGCAATGTCTCGCAAAGATTGGGTCATCATGCCCATCCAGCTTATGAGATCAACGTGAAGCTCTCCAGGGTGAGGCGGCTGGGGTCTAGGGTAGTCATCCAGGCCAGATGTGAGGATGTGCTCGACCGTACGTCCTCGCCATCGATATCCTTCCTTCGTAGAGAAAGAATCTCTCTCATAAGATTTGAGGTCGCCCCATTGGGTCTTCCTAAACCAGAAATAATGGCGACGGAGTAGGGGATATATTGAACGAAGGAATGTTATGCCAAGCTCTTTATTGTCAGAATAAGCGGAGTTGTTAGAACTATCAGGGCCAGAAGATTTTCCTAGTGAAGCTTTGTTCATAAATTCTCTGAGAACAAGAAACAATGTTGGTGGGTTGGCATAGTGAGGGTATTGGATTTGGAACTCCCTTGGAACTTTGCTTCTAGCTTCAGGTCCTAGGATTTGTTCTCTGGCAATCCAGCCATCCTCGTCCATGAGACTCAGCCAACTCTTGACAATTTGAAGTCTGTTCCTTGTCAGTTCACTAGTTGATAGGCTGAGAAGGGCAGAGGAGCATACGTCAGGTCAAGATCCCACTCCATTATTGGCAGCAGGTGGAAGCCCTCGTCCCACAGGAACCCCCTGGGGAAGAAGGGCCGGGAAGGAACTGAAGTAAATAATTCAGATGGATCTGCGACTGTGAGTTGGGCGCGGGATCGAGCTTCGGCAGCCTCCTCCCAGAATCCTTCATTCTCTTCATCGTACTCAGGAGCATAACTGCGGTCAACAATTGAATCTCCGTAAAAGTAGCCGATTCCGCCTACTAAATTGGAGAGCATTTCCTTTGAAAACCGCAAGTACTCTGACTTGTTAAACGGAGCGAGCGGTTTGAAGATATTCTCAAACTTTTGGGAGAATGTTGCAGATACATCCTTAATCCGCTTAGTGATAGTGGATGCTGGGTATGGAAGTTAGAAATAGTAATGACCCAGAGGATTATTGCGCACATACAGGTCAGTGGTTTTTCGGCTGTCCCTGATGAGAAAATGATATCAAACTAACCGAAAGTCAATGATCAATGGTTTGATAGTTAAGATAACTAAACGGTTACATACCTCAAAAGATCCGCGGAAGACTTTCTGTATATAGTGAATGTTACCTCCGCCCTGAGTATTTGTAAGGGTGAGCAATGCCGGAGGAGGAGGTACATTCCCTTCTCCAAACTTCTCTACGGCAGCTTCAATATATTTTTTCATCTGCGTGAAGAGTATAGCTATAGCAGTATCGGAAATATTAGCAGCACTTCAAAGTTAGCTGGAATGAAAGGGTGGTATCATACTCTTTCCCTGCCAAAGTGCCTCTGGCGGGACGGTCATGCTTGAAACAATCGTTCTGTCCAACGGCTTGTCATCATAGCTTGGGTGCATCCGCTCAGGGTAAGTGTTGGTATCCGGACCACGGGTGATATCAATAGTAAAGTCACCCAGGCCTATTGCGTTTCCCCCAAGCCTGACATCTCCTGCATATCCAAGCTCATTGGGCTCATTGTGCAGTCCCAGCTTCCCCAGTCCTTCCAACCCAGCATAGAATATTAATGTTGTAGGCTGATTAGGAGGTGCATCGGGACGAGGTACTCCCTTAATGCGAGCACCCCAGCTACCGCCGTCTGTACCCCCCGGGATCTTTACGAAGTCTATCGTAAGATCAAGTGTATTGCGGGAATCGTGTATGGTCTGTCTGCCGCCGTTTCGGATGTCATATTCCTCCCAACCATAGCCCTCCATTCCTTCATTCTGCTCACAGGTATGCCTGAAATCTATAGCATTGAGTTAGCTTTTATCCAAATCATAAATCTCGTAGTAGAGGCCATCTGGGTCGAGCTGCAGCCCTGTTTACATACTCTCCTGAGCTGTCTGGTAATTGTCGACCTTTGCCCAGAGCAACCCCATAAGCAAGCTCTTTGGAATCCGCGGGCGCACTCCAAAATACAAATTAGGACGATAGGGACCCCATAGTAACGTCTGGTTCAATGCCGTATCCACGGCCAGGGCAGCGGCAGCTGTATCATCCGCTGCAACGGGGCCCAGCACGAAGAGAATACAAACCCACAGAAAAGATATAGCAGCCATGTTGACCGCTCGCCCTGACCTCGTCATTAGCCAGCAGGTCATAAGCCGTTCAAGCTTAGGTATCAATGGGTCCGGCCCTGCCTTTCATCTACTTAAGAGTTATCGATGTCTTGACGTGTCCCCATTTGCAGCCAAACACAACCGTCGGAGATACGATGGTCCGCTTTAATAGTTATCGTGGGCCGGACGGGACCCTCAAATGTAGGTAAAATAGACCTTGGATAGTTGTTTATTCAGAATATCCAATTGACATATCTCATGATACGGGGGCCTAAGGATAGAGTCGCTTGTCGCGCATATAGCATTTGATATAGATCGTGAACATATAAGGAAGCCGCCTATAACGTTAGCCCTTGAGATCAAGGACATATGGAACTAACTATAGGAAATCATAAGTTATTGTGACGTCATTCATCTCTACAAATATCAAACTGATAACTAGCCAAATGATTGGCCTCTAGAGAAACCTCCCGAACAGTAGAAAGGATTCTTCTATATCACCTTGCGAGGATCCAGAGAAGAAATATTCAAACTCTTAGCATCGCCGTCGAAAACAAACTCGCTCATAAGCTTGCCTGTTGCCGGTGCGTTCTGGATGCCCCAGCAGGTATGGCCGGTTGCTAGATACAAGCCTTCTGTCCTAGTCTTACCGATAAGGGGGCTTCCTCGATCGCCGGTGCCAGCTACATTAGGAAGATAGCAGGCCTGCCGGACCAGTACCTCTCCATCCCGTAACTGGTCAGACACACTTCCAATTGCGTTGATAATGTCTTCGCATCTGGACTGATCAACCTCGACGTCAGCTGTAGATGACGGTAAAGGTACCAAAGTATCTCCTTCTCCACAGGCGTATACCGTGTTGTCAGGCCGAGCGTAGATTTCAGGGCTGGTTGCAGATAATCTGCCTGACTTGGACTGTCCCACTGGAAGAGTGATCTCGGTAAATAGAGTGTATGCGGAGACAGGGCGTGTTGGACGTAGGACAACACTATGTGCTCGAAGGGCTTCGATTGGGGCTGGTGGGAATATCCTTGATGTCCAGGGGCCTGCTGAAATGATAACGTCTGTAGCAGTAATAGTCTCCATAGCACCAGTGGCCTTGCTTTGGTATTTTAAAGACTTAACAGGGCCTTCTGAGTAGTCAATATCAGTAACCGTGCCCAGGACAACTTTTGCGCCTTTCTCTTCTGCCAGTTTTGCCATTGAAGTCGTAAAAAGATACGGATGCACCTGTGCGGTAGTTCCCTTGCCTCCCATCTCCTCGTACGCCCTTAGCACTGCAGGATCGAACCAGTCAAGGTCTTCTGGAAACCCTGCAGCTTTCAACGTTGCCATGTCATCATCACTTCTCTTTCCCAGAGAGACCGCCGCTTTGCCAGACTTCGACTTGTCAGCCTGGTTTCTGGCCCGACCATCTGCGATAAGCTGTCCACATCCAACTTCCCTATATCCCCATCTGTCTACTCCGCCATGTTCTTTTGCTAGTTGGGCATGTAGCTGGTAGCTCAAAGGGACAATTACTTTGGGATATGCCCACAGTGCTAGCAGCCCACCAGCCTTGCCAGACGCTCCGCCGGCAATCTCCGAGGCCTCGAGAATTGTTATTCTGTGTTTTGATGGATCGTACGAAGGATGCCTTGTAAGGAAATAGGCGCAGCAGCATCCAATTATCCCGCCGCCTGGTAAATTAGATGTTAGACTTGTGTCTGATTATCAGGCCAGGAGGGGGTGAAGCCTACCGATAATGACAATGTCCCGCTCCCTGCGAATATCAGTCATTCTGGCAGGTGACTCTAAGGTGTTCTCGAGATAGTACTGCCTATACCAAGAATTAAACTGTATCAACGTCCTGTCCGCAGTTGCATTTGCTCCTGTCAAGGTTAGATGTCTCCTCCGTCCGTAGTCAAAAAAAGTTGTGCCTTTTCCCTATGACGTCGTAAAAATATTTCTTCGATCCCCGCGAAAAGGGAGAATCCACAATCGCAGTCCCGTATATCGAACTGCTTCGAAAACAGCAAGGACAACGGATAAAATAAAATCGGGTATATTTCTCAGATGCTGCAGCGTCTCTAATTATACAAATGGTGGTCATATCCCAGAAGTGAAGGCAAGAAAAGGCCATAAATTAGCAACAAACAAGCTCAGAACTCTCACCGGTCGCCCAGGTGTAGATAGTGTATGAAAACAGTAAGAAGAAAAGGAATAACGCTCAGAATGCTGTTTAAAAAAAAGGTGGATAGATATAAGAAAGGAGAAAACAGTGCTATTATCGAGTTGGACTCAGCGGCTTGTTGAATCCTCCCACACGGTTCATGTACTGTCTGTACTGTGTCTTCTTCTCTTTTCGAACACCGGAGACGTTGTTCCCAGGGACTTCAGTGTTCTGCGTGCTCTTGAAGGATGAGAACCCCATGGCCTTCATCATCACTTGGTCTAGGTCGTCAGGATCGTCAGGTATGTCTACCTCCATTTCGTTTTGCCGGCCGGACTTGGTGGACGGTCGTGCATATCCAGACAGGCCATTGGGTTCGATGCTGTCTCCTCGACGTCGGCTGTGTTTTGCATCTCCCCGATCAGGCCCGCCCCTACGGGTAGGTGATCGTGAGCGGGCCCTGCGGCCATTTCGTGCAGGAGATCGTGACCTCGACGGCGACCTGCTGATAGATCTCTCGCGGTGTCTCTTAGATCTAGAAGTATATTCTATATATACAACATCATATCAGCACTCTATCGTTATACCTCGCATGAATTAGTGAGCGTATGTAGAATGTCGATATACACATACCACGACGAGAGCTGTATCTGTCCCTGCTCAAGCTCCGCTCTCTGCCTTTGCCGCCTCTACCATCTCTGTCAAGATCTCTCCGGGTATCTCGTGGGTAATCTCGTGCTCGTCTGTCCCTTGACCAGCTTCTGTCTCGTCGTCTCTCCCCTCTGTCCCGAGATCGCGATCGAGATCGCATCCGTCGCTCCCCTTTGGGACCATTCCTGGAGACCTCCTCACCGCCTGCTGCCATTTTTTTCGGGGTAGAACTAGGCTCTTTAGATTCACCATCGGACCGCGTGGTATTATCATTCATATCCCACATTGCTGAGCTGTCTGTCCTTCTGGCGCGTTTGGCTGGTGGTTCGACCATAGTGTCAAGCATGAGGTGAAAATCCACAATCACAGCGGCAGTTATCTCAGTGAAAAATAAGGGACAAAGTTATAGCGAATGACTGCTGATATCGCCTGAATCTCGTCTCTGCTGCTGCTTAACACGGGTTCAAATGTTTTGTTTGCTTCCTCGTTGCATGCTTGCAAGATTGAAAATGAACGAAAAACTTCTATGGTGGGCGAAAAAGGCCAAAAGTGCTTCAATGATTTTCTTTTTGTGATTTTGCGGGCAGAGAAAGATTTGATAGACAGAAGGCACAACAACTTTGCTAGGTAGAACTACAGCAATATACAGAGGAGTAAGGGCTTGCTGAAATGGCTCCTAATGATGTGTCTCACCGTCGAACCCATAACTTACTGCTGATATCGAAGCTGCTCAACCTCCGGGAGGGTGCTGCGCCGTTAACTCTTGTGCAAGACTCGCTGGAGCAGCCAGCCGCTCCGCTCTTAAAGGAATACATTCGACGAACCAAAGTATTTATGCCTGAGCCTCCCCTATAGCTATGATCTAGAGTAGTGCGTCTGACGGCTTTTCCACTAGCTATCTAAAGGACATGTAACCTTCGTCTCCTTCGATACATTGACCCGCCCGGCTGGAGCTGATACATTCATAAACGCCGCTGGAAAGCCATACGAGCTGATCGCAGAAGAGGTCACATCGTCTTATACTGCCTCACAGCCTACAGGAAACCAGAATATCACTCCCAAAAGTAAGTATTCGGAGAAGACTTTGTTTGTTCAATCTGCTAAAGCACAGACCTTAGGATATCTCGTTATAGTTGATTCAGTACATCCATTGCTTTCTCCAAGAGCTGGCGCAAAGACCGTTTATTTACCCGAATACCTCAGCTCACTGTTGGGGCCTGCTTCACCCCATGTGCAAGTCTCTCTTGTTTTGGTTTACCACCGTCATATACCATCTTCACCCAGCTCGAATCCGTACACCCCTTCACCACTCTCCCTGTTGACATACCTAGCGACGACAATAATCACCACCCATTCAATGTCTCAGATGATGGCTCGAAAGGCGGCTATAGATAGAAGCCTGGCACCTCCAGTATTTGGTCTGGAGGAAGAAGTCGACGGTGTTTTGATTGGAAGAGTTAACCAACACTTGAAGGGCGAGAAACAAGATGGAATTGTCCTAGAAATGGAACATAGGCGGAAGAGCGGGCGTGGCATAGTCGAGTGGTATTTTCTGCCACATGCATCTAAATACTCTGCCAAACAAGCTACGGAGGTGGTCATTTTGCTTGATGACCATCCGCTGTATAAACGGAAGGACACTGAAGTGAATGAGGAATCATGGGAGCCCGAATCAACCTTCGAACTTGGCCTAACCGAAAGACAGCGGAGAGAGAGAGATAATGTGGTGCTGCCTTATTTCGATGCCCAGAAGGGTGACGGCCCCGGAGAGGGTGGGCGTATCCTCTATGACATGGGCGAGGAAGACGACTTCGATGAAGAAGAGGATGAAATCTAAGCAGAATCAGCAATTGCCGGCAAGAGAAAAGCGAAAACCCTCGGATATTCCATGATCCATTGATAACAGGACATGCGAGGGCTTACACAAAAGGCTACAACATTGTGAGCAATAGCATCGTCGTCTGGAAGGCATTTTGGTGTGTATGATTATGGACATTAATACTGCACTAGAAGAACCGCCACCAGATGAGAAGGATAAAGATGAAGCCAACTCCCGCAAAAGGACCGTACTATCGAGCTGTGTTAGTATCCAGCCTCTACAGCGCGGGCGAACGAACCGATAGGCAGGCCATACCTGTTTAATCAACAATTCCCAATTTATCCGAACAGCAGCCTTTCGGTATTTCTTACTGTCCTCGCGCAGCCTCCCGGACATTTCTCCCATGCGCTCTAGGCTATCACCCCGGTACAAGAGATCTTCTATATTCTTTGTCATCACCTTAGTGACATCTTTTAGTTCATCGTTCAGTTTGTCGATGTTCTGGGATGCTCGGCTATCTTGGTATGACTTCTTGGTTCGTTGAATAAAGGAGTCAAACTCGACAAAGGCGTATGGTCGTAAAGAGGAAGAGAGATATTTTGTTGGAGAATAGGTGTTAAAGAACTCTGTTGCAATATCGGATAGATATGAAAAGGCGAGTTTGCGGGGATACGACTGTTCTGCGATGCATAGGAAGCAGATGTCGTCCTGAATAATGTAACTAGAGCAGCCAAGTTAGCATCCACGTTTGATATCTTCTCATGACCCGGTATCTCCTTAGGGAATCCATCTCCATACTGTAGACTGTAGCGCCCCGACGATATGCTAGCTTGTTGCTCCGAGTTGCGATTCAACCGCGCAACTATCTCTTTGGTCTGCGACTTAACATCTGACAGTTCTGACTCGGCCTATAGATAACTCGTTAGCGCATTCAATTTCTTTCAAGAATCCACATCCTGCAGCAACACACACACCTGTTCATTGTCTACAGAAGCCGCAAGCATCAAGCCTAGAAGAGGACAAACATCTCAGCTTCAACACCCTCACAGGTCCAGACACGGAACACTACCCACCGTCCAGCCGGGAAATCTGTGTTGATATGACCATATTGACGAGTCTTATTATTCACTTCGGCGGAAATAAGCTGTCCTTTAATCTGCAGTTAACTGTTGACGGTTGACTGCTTTCTTCTTTCTTGAAGCCAGGTTTTACTATTTTTTATTATTTACTTGACGAGAACATGAAAGTGCAAGGCGGTGTCGGGCGGCAGAACAAGCTCCCCCCAAAAGCTGTAAGTTTCAAAGTCAACATCAACTCCAACAACATTCGCTACGATACAAAAAGGGCTATTTTTTGATCTTGATTTTTACTCTTTTATTTTTTTTTATTGGCCCTTTACTGTTTGCTTTCTCCAGGAAGTTGGAATATGCTAAGGCCTGGAAACTGGTAAGCGTGCGCAGCAGGGTGTGCCGGACGATGCGACTCATACAAAAAAGACAGCTCGATCTTCAAATGAGACGAAGCGGAAGATGCCACCCAAAACGGCCTCCAATAAGCGCAAGTCCGCTAGAGGAACTAAGAAGAACCCATGGGTTGATGACGAGTTTGTGATGACAAGCGAGAAATCTCCTCTTGTCGACATTGATTTGGCGGTATGTGGTGGTATGAACTTTCATGATCTGAGTGTTGCATATGGCTGATTGATTGATGTTAGAAACTGTTCGCCAAACCCGAAGCATGGACGTGTCTAGACGAAGGAGAGAAGAAAGAAATTCTTTCTCTACTTCCCGAGAGCGTACATCCAGATGCAGAACCTTCTGCTGAGAATCCAGATGGGATCATTCCGCCCCTCTCCGAAGAGTTTCTGCGCTCAACCGTTTGGCGTGATGCAACCCGTCAATTCCAACTAGACCTTGCGAATGGAAAATATGATCCGGAATGGCAGAAGCAGGCACATAAAGCAGTTAAAGAAAGAGCTGAGGGAAAGTTTGATGCTAAAAAAGAGAGAGATTTTGAGGCATTCTGGGGACAGAAACAGCGTTATCACACCAATGTGCCAGCTGGTGATAGTGCCACGGTTGATTTCAAAACGTTAGTTACCAACGGTGTGTTCGAAGTGGGAGACGTTTGGAAGTACTCGCGTTCTCAGGGGAAAGGGGCGGGAAAGTTTCTGGTTGAGAAGGAGGTAGCTGTATGTCTTGTGTTTACTCTCTCCCCCACCCACCCCATGATTAGGCCTTGGCTCATAGTATACTATCAGGTCGTGAGTTTGGATGGAGAGACCCTTACTTTTGCTATTCCTCCTGGCAGGCGCGTGTTCATGCCTTCACTGACCAAGAGTCAGCCAGGGGCTTCGCCGGCGCCAGAACCTTCACCCAATCATCCGGTTGAACGTGAGGCCAGGCCAGAGCCTAACGTTGAACCCAAGGCCAAAACTGAACATAAAACTCGCTCAGAAGAGGTTTCGAATACAGGTACGTCACAAGCTGTTTCGACACAGCCTCAAGTTTGTGACCAAGACCAAAGTATTGCCCAGGAATATATAATGAGTAACAACCAGAGTGTTCTCACCGCGAGCCTCGCAACAGAACCTAATCAGTCCTTAACCAAAAATGAAAGCTGTATTGACAACAAAGCAGTTGTTGAGATATCTATACCCCAGAACCATTCAGGCTTTGATACAGCTATGGACATCGGTCCATTCGACGATGTTACTCCCAGTATTGAATCAGAAACAGCCAAGGAAATCAATAGCAATACGAAAACGCGCTTTTTAGGAAAGAGCTTCATTGAAGAACTTCTAGATGATAGTGATGACTGCAGTATCATGTCTGATCCACCAGATATGATTGATGAAATAGATGATGTGGATTTTCACAGGTCTTTGCAAGAGCTTGGACCTCTACCACCATCAAATACTCCATATGTGCCGTTTAATTTAAAGGCAGATACTTCCGGTCCTAGAAAAGCTACACCCTCTACTAAGGCTGAAGTTGCGGTCGTAGGGGTGCTGCCAACTGGTCATACCGATGCTACAAATGGTACTCGGTCCGAACGGTCTCACCCATCGGTACCAAAAGATGATAGACATGGTTCTCCTACACTTATGGAAACAGAAATCGCAACGGAAACTGAGCCGCAAGTCTCCGAAATATCTCATCGAGCACATACCAGCCAGTCCAACGGTCAAGCCTCTGTACATCCAAAAGTCGATACAGACGACAATGCTCAAACAAAAACCAGAACACCAGATATGCGAGAAACATCGAATCAGCCAAGTCCTGGTTCTCCTGGTACTCTCAGCACGAAACACGCGGCGACGTTGGAAGTGCCAGATAAAACGAGCTTTCCTTCCGAGGGCAAAGAAGCCCCTGTTCCGGAAAGCCCTAATAGCGTCGAACCAGTAATATTTCCAGGTGTCACAGGACCTATGTCTTTGATTAGAAAGATTCACGAACTTGATGGCCGAGAATCGTCTGCCCGAGTCGCAAATGCATGGATGCTTTTCCGCTGCATCAGAAACAACCAGGACATGGGGACACTTTGGGAGGTCCGGCACAGCTGGTATACCCGATCAAAACGGTGAATATGACGATGTTGAAGGCATGCTGGCTTGGTATTGGTGAGGCAAGATACCTGGTCTAATAATACTTGCTGATTGCTAGGATGCTACTCGTAGTGTATCTCCCGCAGGATGTCACTATCAAAAGAAATTAGAAACGCCTGAATATGTCCCAGATCCCTGAATTACCCTTTGTACGATAACGGCTCATCCTGGATAGATTTGCCAACTGAACAACTTCATGGGGCTCGTTCCGCGGGACTATTTTCGGAGTAAATGGTCTTGGCATATCTTTAGGAATTGATTAATGAATACGAAAGGCTGTAGTTGTACCATTTCAACTTTTTGGTCTACACCATCGTAAGTATATACATGAACATAAGGCCATGATGTCACATAGCTAAGATATATCTACAAAGCCACTTTAAGTCTCAGGCTGGACCACTACCTCGTCGCTCGTGACCCTAGAAGGATTCTCTGTGCTATTAATATCCACAGCACAGCTGCACTCGATGAAGTCTTCTAGTTCTTCGCTGACCGTCTTCAGCTTCTCCTTCACACATGCAACCGACTCCGCTCCAACTATATGCCTGGCAGGCGGGTTTTCATGACCTCCAATGGCAGTGACAGCATACATGGTTTCCCCCATAAGCATTTCCAGATGCTCAGAGCCGAGTGGCGGATAAAGTGAGACACCAGAAGGTGCGGAGAGAGGCTCGTCATTCTCCTTTGTAGACTCTTGCTTCACACTTCCTGGAGAAGATAACGGCGCCTGGGTACTTGGCGGGAAATGGGCTGACCGGGCATACCCGCTGAAACCCGGAAGCTGGGAAAGTACGCTGTTCATAATTCTTCGGAAAAGGGGTGCATGGTTTTGGGCTGGATTGTAGGCGTCAAGTGGCGGGACGCTGGTGATCAGATTGGACAGTACCCCTATCTCAACGCTGCTTTGGAGGATTGTGATTCGGATATTGAATGGCGCCACCTCGTATGCAAGGCTCTGTTGCAGATATTAATATATTGTCTTGAGGAGGGGTTTGACAGGTATAACTCACGTCACAATAACCGTCTAATGCCCATTCTGCGGCACAGTATACTCCAAGGCCAGGTGTTCCGATACGTCCGGCTATTACTCCATTAGTATGTTGCGCGTTGAGAGGTTCGTGTAGTTAAGGATAGTAGTAATCTTACTTATTCCACCTAGAACCATCAGATGCCCGGATCTCTGGAGCCGCATTTGCGGAAGAGCAGACTTGATCAAGTTCACAGGTCCAAAGTAATTAGTTTCAAACTGGTCTTTCAGCAGCATCCTTGCACGTTCTGAAGTTGCGAGCTCTTCAACAGATCCAATGACGGCTACCAACGCTCATGTCAGCAACTACCGTTCGAGTAGAAGCAACTCAGGGGAGGGTTCGATGGGCTTACCTTGGCTTGTGCAGCAGAGAACGATGTCAATTCTCCCGTATTTGTTTATCGTGCTAGCAATTGCAGCCTGACAGTCGCTCATTATCCTATAGACATCTAAGTTAGCATTTTGTCATGAGAGCCGCGTCCCGACATGTCCCTCATTTCCCCTCATTGAAGCTGTATGCCACTCCATTCATACCTGATATCAAGATTCACGACATCAAATCTTTCCTTCCAGCCGCTAATCTCCTGGCCCGGTTCCGCATTCTCTAGCTCTTCCAGGAAGTTTTCGAAAGCAGTGACCCTGGGATTTTCTCGTTCAGAGTCTGCAGGACAGCGGCCGCAAACCACGTAGTCGCCATGCGCAAGGATCTGGCGAGCTAACGAGATTCCTATGGGAGAGTCGCCAGAGGAGAACAGCCAGACTCGTGGGTTCTCATGTGCTGGAAATTGGGATTGGCCTGCTGCTGAAGCTGTTGCAGCGGCCGATGGCGCTGGTGGTGCTCCTGTGCCTGCGAGGTTGTTTTCCATTATCGATTCGCTTTGCGGGTGGATTGAAAGCCCATCTCGAGGCCCAGCGGAAGAGTGACTCCGGCCGGCCACGGCGTGTGTATCTGTCTCAGCGTCGAACGGGGTCAAAGAGCCAGTCGCATGCCGGTTGTTTCGTCGGAGTTTGAAGCGGCGGCGGCTCTTTTGGTTCCAATGGCGATCTTGGTTTATCGCTGGGGTTGCGGCGGGACATTGCGCTCTCATTGGCTGTTTCACGCACCTCGGGCGATAACGTAAAAGATATCTGGCGCTTCTGCTACGACCTTCAACAACACCTTCGTCTCGACAACGCACGCCGCGAGACTCGATTGGTTTTGGATAGCTATCTCGAGGCTTGCTTCGACAGCAAAGATGCCGGAAGCACCCAGAGGTAATGCGCGGCAGGAGGAGGAGACCGTGAGTTGGCCATCCGGGAACCACTTTTCTACATAGACAAGGCTAACACAAGCTCTCACAAGCTATAGTCGGCCCTCCAGCCCATGTTAAAGGGGTTTGTCATGCTAGTGGTCTCCCAGTTCGTGCTGACGAAGGCTATGAACTATTGGAATGCACCCAATGGCGCTGGCGGTGCAGCTGCCGTGAAGAATTCTTTCCCAAAATTCTCCGAACGACCCGACCAAGACACAATTACAAACGCGACTTATTTTCCCGTCAAGGCTGTGCCGATGTGGGAACCAGACAGCAAACTAGACATTGCGATACATGTTACGCCATCTACTACGTTTCCCCTCCCAAAGGATAGCAAGGTCCTAGATGAGAAGGGATTCGATACTGCAGACACAAAGGAGCTTCGAGAAATAAGTACCACTCTGTTCATCCCAAAGGCCGTGCAGAATAATGAGACCCTCTGGGCTCACTTTTTTGTTGCGCTTTCGGGACATCCGCAGTACTCGAATGAGGAAGGCTATAGCTCTGACACAGCGTATAACTTTTCTCACCCAGTTAACCAGTATCTACCAAAAAAGAAAGCCAAAAAGCTCCGGAACCTATTGGATGCAGCTAATGAGACTGAAGTGGTGGAAGAAGAGCCGAAAGTAGTGAAGATTGGCTCCTTTTATCACCCAAATCTTACTGTATCTCTCGTTCCTGACCAAGGGGCTATAAGTTTCCAATCCACTCATCCCTCCATTCGCCGGTTCCTTCAGTTGGAACGGACCGGTGCCAGAGATGGCTCCGGGGAAGTAGGCTGGTATTATCCGACTTTCTTCTTCAATCGTTTCTGGCAGCTTAGAAACCATATGACAGAGCTCAACTCGACTGTCAACGAAGTTCCACTGCGCATCACCTTGAACACCGTCAAGCAATGGCAGTTTGCTATAATGTCCAGCATTGAGGATGATTCCAAGCAGAAGCAGCACCAGGCGGCCTTTGGGGGCCCAATCCCACCTACGTCGGGTGATGGGAGCGAGGTTGAGATGATTAAGGAAGTGCTTTTGGATACCAACATTTATCTCCTGATCACCACCGGTGTTGTTGGTGTTTTGCATACGATCTTCGAGTTCCTCGCTTTCAAGAATGATATCGTAAGTGACTTATTCCCGTTTTAGCACTACGATCATCTACAAATTTGAATGGCGAATACTTACCTAGTTCCTAGTCCCACTGGAGAAAGAAGAAGGACGTCGTTGGAACTTCTGTCCGTACAATCATTGCAAATGTCTTCATGCAGCTGATCATTTTCTTGTACCTGCTTGACAATAATGAGAATACATCATGGATGATTCTCGGCGGTCAAGGCTTTGGTATAATCGTTGAAGCTTGGAAAATCACAAAGTCGGCTAATGTCCGCATTCGTCCCCCGCCAGCCAACTCATATCTCTCATTCCTCCCATATATCATTGTTCTCGAGGACAAACACAAGCTTAGTGAGACCGAAAAGAAAACTCAAGAGTACGATGAAATTGCATTCAAATGGTTGTACATTGCGGCCGTTCCGTTATTGATCGGCTACGCCATATACAGCCTGCTGTATGAAACCCACAAGTCATGGTACTCCTATATTATTGAGACGCTTGTTGGTAGTGTTTATGCCTATGGTTTCCTCATGATGGTCCCAAGCCTGTATATCAACTATCGTCTCAAGGTAAGTGGAGTTTTCGCTCCTGTTAAACAAACGATCTAGAGAAATCGCTTTAGCTAACGCAATATGGAAATAGTCCGTTGCACATATGCCTGGGAAAGCGCTCACTTACAAGTTCTTGAACACATTCATCGATGACTTATTTGCATTCACAATCAAGATGCCAACACTGCATCGACTTGCAACCCTCCGAGATGACGTTATCTTCTTCATCTGGCTCTATCAAAGCTGGAAGTACAAAGTTGACTACACGCGAGTCAACGAATTTGGCCAAGGAGGAGATGACGACGAAGAAGAGGAAAAGGTGCAAGCCACTCGGAAGAGCGAGGAGAATAACTCCGGTGGCGATTCGAAGACAGTAGAACCGTCCGTTCCCGCAGTCAAAGCGGGTGAGAGTGAGGCTTCTTCTTCCGCAAAGGCGTCATCAAAGGGGTCTATGCGGAAAAGGAAGTAGACTGCAATCGGTGCTTGATTCTTACGGCCATTCCGTCCCAGGCAGCCATCTAGTATTCCTTCTTCTCCCATGTGAGTATTGCGGGAATCAGGAAGGGTATCATTCACTCTAAAAAAAAACCATATATACGAAATAATCGGTTAATGTCCCCAATAGTGCAGCACCTGTTGATAACCAGAAGCGGTGCATCATTCCTAACCCATACATAATAATATCACCGCATACCCTGTCTTAATGAGGGCACAGCCCATGGCTCCTCCCTGTTGATATCGAGTATAGTTTTGACAATCTTCGGCCTGATAGAGATATTGAATTTAACACACGGATAGTCATAATGAGTACAACCCCCTTGCTAATACTATACCACCCATGTTACAACCTAATAATACACCGTATACATATGCCCTACAGTATTCGAACTGGAAAACTTTGTAATGGAATAGGAGATCTCAGTTACACGAGTAAGCCCCTGCCCACACATCATTACCGACGAAGTAAAGGGTGGATGAGACAGAACAGGCAGTCTTATACGAAGCATGAAATACACCCCATTATGCCAGGTAATGAGAGCCAGCAGTATACCTTCTCAAAGGCCGTATTCCGAGACCAATATATCCTTCCTGCCGCCCCTGTACCTGCAAGAATCAAAATAGCAAGATCGTCGCTGACACCCCTGCACATAGAATAAGACGATGTAAACATACCCAGCCGCCTCCCCACAGTCCCAGAGACAAAATCCCATTCATCCAAACTCTACTCCGGAGACTGAAGATGGTGCCACGAGCAGTACTCCGTAGCTTAGCTTTACAGGTTTGAGGAAGAGCGAGAGGGGTGGTTTTACGTCCTTCATATCCGTACGGTCTGAGTGTTTCAGGGGTGGTTTAACTAGTCTAGTACTTGCAGCTCCATAGCGTGCATGAGGGCGATCATCATTACCATGATTCTGGAATTTCGGGTTTTTACATCAGGCCAGCAAATTGCCAGGGGTAGTGCCTTGGCCATGGAGGAAGTGTCAGGCATGTATTCCTTGGTATACTTTCATAACAAAAGCATATACAGCCACCCGGAGTTGTCTCTTTTGACTTCCCTAGACAGCCTTTGATATCCTTGAGTACTTTGCGGAGTAGCTTTAGGCCCCATTTGATTTACCGTTGTCAGGGAAATGCTGCATGGGAATCCGCGGCTCAAGGGGAAGGCTATCCTAGCATGAGGTGCATAACAGACTTCATTCAGCATTAAGCCTGAGCGGGGTAGCCAGCCATACAGAACTCCTCTGTGATTCCCAGAGGGTATTGTACTCCATATTACATACCCTGAAATCCAACAAGTAACGGCTTCCCATTGCGCGCTGGTCGGATGCTTACTTGGACATCAGGAGGACTCACGCAGGCCAAAGTCCCGCGTACCTGGCTAAAGAAGGGCGAACGTCATGGACTTGGTGCGCGGTTAATTTGGCAGCCCGACGCTGGGATCCCCTAGACTAGCATGTTGGCCACGACATAACTCTTCCGTGTCCTCGGAAATGCGCCTGAAAACGGCCAAGGGTGAGCAAGCAATCCCGTCCTGGTGCAGAGGCGAGAAAAGTATAATAGACTGCTGGGGACTTCAACCCCCAGGTATTAGTGCTATGTGATGTTTATCAGCAGAAGTTAATTGAAGCGAGATAAACAGGGACGAGGGTGATACCATGCATGCTCTTAGATGCATCCGCCGTCTTGGATGTCTTGATGTCTTCTCAGATGTCCCGGCGTTGTTGACGTGCTCGACGATGTTGCTGCTTGCCTCTTTTTAATATAAACAAGTCACATGAGCAGCAGGGTCTTGGCACATGTTCATCTCCCGGATTAATAATCACCCGCGCCAAGACCCGCAGCCGCGATTAAGCTCGTGGAGTTTGATCGTCGGATCTGCAAAACATCGACCTCAACATCGACATCGCAGCGAAAAGGGAGACTCTAGATGCCAGAATTCTCTAGATGGCCGTCTCTTCTCACTCAGATATGATTTTTTGATGGTTATTGTGCCGGCCTTCAAAAGGCTGACCTTGAGTCATGGGTAGGGAGGGCTGTTTCTACCTGAAACCGCCCTTCGGTTATGGGGTTACCCCAGGTTTCTCCATCTCGCGGACTCTGCACAAGGCTGGGCATAAAAAAGCAGTTGACTGCTCCGTTTATTCCTCATGGCCTCTTCCGGGGATGCAAGGCTCCCCTCGCACCATCTCGTACTCCTTGCCTGGGTTGCCGGCCTGCTGGTGCTGGGTCCTGTGAACCGTGCTGGCACGTTTAACTTTGGCGCAGCAAACGCACGCATGGTCCTGGGGGTCCAGTCCACTTCTCCTTTCTCTTGTTATTCATATTATTTTATTATCTGCTGGACCTGACATATCAGCTGTTCAGCTGTGCCGTGAGAGGATCCAGTCTAGTTTTACTAGCAGCTGGAGCGGAAATTAGATTTCTGATAACAATGATGCATTGTTTTTTTTTTTTTTTAACTTTCCGTTGGCGAAAGAGGACAGCCATCATTTTGCATGCATCGTGGCGTCTCCACGTTTCCCCATCTTCCATATGCAAAGCCTGGCTCCAGTGACTTGGCATTGGCCATATTCTGTTAAAGCTGCGGTCAGGTGGGATGCTGGACGGCTGGTTTGGGTCACGAAGATGCAACGATCTCAGATATTGGTTCCCTCTGGACACCTCTAATGGGGGTTTGACCTCGCGTACGGTCGGAAGATGAACACGAACTTGTGGTCTATAGAGGCCATCCGCTATCGTTCGATACTACCCTGATCTGATCTGTCTATCCTGGCATATCCCAGAGAAAAGTTATATAAACCCAATGCGTCTCCCCAATGCTCCGTTTATTTCTTTACCTTGCATCTCAGCTCGATACCAATATCTCTCTCATTCACCACCTGAGAATTAGTCAACACATTGTTCCATCTCAAGATGAAGTCTGCAGCTATTCTTGCTCTCTTGGCCCAGGCCCTTGCTGTTACCGCCCAGCCAGTTGAAGGTGACAGAACTCCAGGCACTCGCACCTTGGACCTCCCCAACTTCCCCGGTGGTAGCGTTCCAACTCGTGGCGTCGAAAAGCGCGCTGATCTCCCTCCAGATAACGGCAGCGGCAACGCTCCTGATCCAGACAAGGTTCACATTGTTGGTGTTACCTATGGCGGTACTGGATGCCCTGATGGCACCGTGAGCCATGTTCTGTCCGACGACCGCCAGATCATGACCCTCATCTTTGATCAATATGTGGCTCAGATTGGACCAGGTGTCAACACCAAGGAGAACCGCAAGAACTGCCAACTCAACATCAATCTCCGCTACCCAGGTGGATTCCAGTTCTCTGTCTTCTCTGCCGATTACCGTGGCTACGCAAACCTTGAGAAGGGTGTATCTGGTACCCAGAAGTCCATCTACTACTTCTCTGGCCAGACCGAGCAAGTTAGTTCTCTCTTTCCTTGCTTTTCCTGGGTTTGAGCTATACACTAACGTACTACACAGACCTCCACAAGCACCACATGGAAGGGCCCAATTGACAAGGATTACATCCTTCACGACGAGGCCAACCAGACATCTACTGTCTGGTCTCCATGTGGAGCTAACGGTGCTTTGAACATCAACTCACAAGTTAGGCTCACCGCTACTGACCGCAACGCTCGCGGTATTCTCACCAACGACTCCGTCGACACGAGCTTCAAGCAGATCGTCCACGTCAGATGGCAACAGTGCACCAACTAGATCTCGCACCAGAGGTCATGGCAATAATCCCAGAGGCTCACTTCGATCGAACGACTGGACAACCATCCACGAGCCTGCGAATGGCTCCCCTTGAGCTGAGCATGGATATACTTTCGGCTCGCCATGTGCTATATACTTATTCACTATTCCCACGCCGGCCGGGTCATGCTTTGATTGATGAACTTACCGTATATTTTTATTCTCCTTCCGATGTCTTCTTAGTGTTTCCCCTTTTACATCTCATGTATCTCTGTGCCGCCAACTCCCATCTCTGGGTTCCTTTTTGTGGACACTGTCCCTTCTTATCTCAGAGTTCAGCATAGGATACTTAGATATATTATACCTTCATTCGCGCAATTCTCTTATCGCATCTTCGTTTCATCGTAGTATGTAGATGTCATGGATTATGTAAGCAAAAATTTGACTCTCACTAGGCGAACTTTGTTCCTTCAGGGCGCGTAAGAAACGCGATAATCATCAACACAGAAGTCAAGCAACCAGCGAAGATGAGAACGATCGAAGAAAATATATACTACAATGACGTGGACATTGGAAGAGGCTGTAGAGCAGCTCGAGAGTGGTAAATTTGACTTTTTATCATCTTTAACTACCCATGGAATTGCGCTAATTAGATTAAGTTGCAAATGTGCCTGCAAAGCAGCGACATACAGCTGTTGCTGAGCTGGTGAAAGTGATAGTTTCTTCGGCCTTTGATTCTGGGCTGAAAACAAACATACTAGATCATATACTGAACGTTGTCGTGTCATCTAGGCACCTTGATCAGTCAATTGTGACTTCAATAATCAAAAATTTATACCCCGCTGAAAGAGTTCCAGCAAAAGTTGTGTCCCGAGTGATTTGCTCTCTCGGAGCCACAAAATCAAAACCGTCTCCAGCGACGCAAAATTTGCTTTTGAGATGGCTTCTACTGGTCTATGATTGCCTAGTGAACCAGATTCACCTGGAGAAATTTTATAGCATCCTCTTTGATAACTTGGATATGATTAGTTTGCGCCGCCCGATCTGCCACCTACTCTCGCTCATCACCCGGAGGAAACATGTCAAACCATTCCGTGTATGGGCCCTGTTGGAGCTAATCCGCAACACGGGTGGTGATGAAAGAGAGCTTTGGGGGCTGCTGCGAGTCTATAAAAGCTATTATCCTGACATTATCGTTGATGATACAGCGATTCCTCGAAGGCGAGCAACCTACTTTTTCAAACATCCTGACCAGGAATGGACCGCGCACATGAAATTACTTCAGGAGAGGGCTGCAAATACCGCTCCCCAGATCGCCCCAGAAGCTTTTCAGGCTATCCGTCGAGATGGTGTCAAAAGGAGCCGGATTGAGGTTGTTATACCCGTTCCTAAAACTTCTCGTGTCCGCCGCGGCTTTACATCTCTAGAAGAACTCAGCAATGTACGAGATTTTGTCAAGAAACTAGACAAAATTGAGCTTCCGAACCAGATAGCTTCCGCGTTAATGGAACCCCTAAGTCAGAAATTCTTACTTCTAGTGCAGAATAAAGAAGCATTACAGAGGATGGAAAGCTGGCTTACAAGCTTCTTTGAAGACGAACTAGATCAACTACGAGAAGAAAATGCTTCGTCTGAAGAGCTAGGTTTTGTTCTTGATAGTCTGGTCCGATATGTGAGATATACAAAGGTAAGTTGTTTCTCTTTTACCCTTCATAATATTCTCTAATTTAGACTGACAAAGGAACTCCGTACAGGCCTTTCCTGGCTCTCTTGATAAGTTCCTCCAACATTATCTGCCAGTGTGGGATGGAACAAGCCATCGAGCAACGGTGCTGAGGCTCTTAGAATATGCACCTCTTCGTGATGATACTCTTCGCCAATACTTTCTGCCCTTGGAGAATGCGATTTTGGACAACACTATGGAGTCCAAAAGTTTGGTTCTTCAGTATTATACCGCACTAATACGGCGTTATGGCAGTATTCTCCGGTCGAAGACCTCTGTTGATCAGGCCCTTGACTTGGTGAGCGTAGTCCAGAGGGCCGAGTTGATGTCGTTGACCTTAATGGAATGCCCAGCAACCTGTGGTGCCAACCCAGCCAAGGACTCACGGCCCTCTAGCTCACCTGTCATGCAATTCTACACACAACTGGCCGAGCTATACGTTCATGCTCCAACTAATCCACTCATACGGCTAAACACCCCTCCTCCCGAGACTGTATACCTCCTCGTCTTCACACCCGTTCTCAGCCATATGTCATTGATGAGCAACGTGATAGCGATCTATAAATCTTCCTTTGAACAGTCCCTAGCAACTACAGCTTCCGCAGGTGATGCCCCTAGGCAGTTGTATGCAGATGCTGTTGTGGCCAGCCTCAATGGATATGTTCTAGATATCTGCAACCTACTATGGCGAAATAGGGGGTTGAATGGTGATGAGCCTAATGCTCTTGGCTGCCTCGTAAGAAGTGACGTGGTTGAATTGCTCACCGAGTATATCCAGGAGGTAGGCGAGGACCTAGCAAAAAAAGGTAAAAATGGTGGTATTTACAGACTGCGGCTTGCATCTATATTTTCCTTGAGCCATCACACCGCATTGTGTGGCATGTCGGCAATGTGTTTCAGAAATCTAGAGTCTATTGCTGGAAAAGACGGGCAAGAGATACTGGCCCGATTAACATGGCCAGTGACCCAAAAGGCGCTGAATGCTCTACATAAAGCTGGAGGTATCAAGGCTGACTGGCAAGAATACCGACTGAAGATGCTCGAATGGCTGGACAAGCATGGGTCTGAAGGAATCGGTCGATTGATGAGGAATTCTATGATGACCTTGAGGCAAGGGTAGAAGTAGCCCAGTTCCAGTTATCATTGAGTTGGTATGTCCGGACAATTGATATAGATATCCTGGACGCTGGGATCATCCCTGAGCTCATTTACTATATTTTCCACTGTACCGCGGGCCTCTTCAGACTCAAGCTTAACAAGAGTGTCTTGGTTTGGATCCCATATGATATCAATGCTCTCCGTAACCAGATCAGTGGCAGTAGACATCTTGTCAGCCACTGCTTTTGTAGCTGTGTGCTCTGTGTAAACTATAAGACGGTTATTTTCGTCTCCCTCGACATCTGTTGCACCAGCGTCAATTGCCAGTTCAAGATAGCTGTCAACATCAAGGTCGGGTTTCTGCTCAAACACTATCTTGCCCCTTTTCTCGAATAAGTAACTCGTTGGTGTGTTTGATCCTCCGGAATGTCGGATAATAGCTCGAATATCTTGCAGAGCCCGGGCTTTTTGGTCCGTCAAGCACTCTACCACAACAGCAACGGAATGTGGAAGCATTCCCTCAATGGTGAGTGATTCCAATGCTGCCCCAGCTGCTGTGATGCCCTGTCCTCTTGCAATTGCCGCTTCTATGGTCGGTTTCGGCATTCCGCTCCGTTTGGCATTAGCTATAACAAGGGCGAGGCGAGGATTCGTCTTCGGGTCTGGACCGTATACTAATCATTGTCAGCCACCGGCAGCACAGCAGACATGGAATTACGTACACTTTGATGCCTGGATAATGTCTTTACTAAATATCTGACGCTCTTTGCTCTTTGCAGCATCGTTTTTGCCTTTATCATGTCTTATTGTTGACCAGCGATTGTGTCCAGACTGAAGTATCTGGCTGCTCGAGATGTAACGACAGCTGCTACAAGTCCAGGACGGGTGGATCCGAGGACTCGGAAAAAGCCTGCGCCCTAATGTTGCTGCCATTTTGCAAAGCCCTGAGGCGCAATTGATGGATTCGGGAGCTCGTAGAAGACGATGTAGTTACGTAGAAATATCTCCCGATTCGTGGAGCGTTTGAGAAAACGGCTTGAAGTTGATCCGCGCCGTCTAGTTAGATCGGGACCTCCAGTGGAGTCGCCCAGGCGGCTTGGGCAGGTCGCATCGGAACCTCAAGTTGGATGCGAAGAACAGCAACGCAAGCAATAAAATCGAGAGGACGACGAAGGAGATAGAATGCTGTGAATAGTGATATAATGTCTTCCTCCGAAATTGCTGCCCGGCCCTCCAGCAGTGACCGCGCTGGCCAACCGCGCGCTGAACTCGACGTCTCGAAGCTCCACGCCCTCCCCTCCGAGCAGCAGGACCTCTACCTCCTTACCTACACTTCGGACCTCGTTCAGTATACGGTAACGCTGGACAAGGAGACATTGTGCGCACAGCAGAATTTTATAAAGCAGGAACTGTTTAAGATCCTCCGCTTGGTATCGCCGGTGCCAACTCGGGTCATACGCAATGGCATTGGCCGCTGCTTCAGTGCTGTGTTTTCGAAGGGAAATAGAGCCACTCTTTTTGATACCGTCACGGAGCTGGTAGGAATTCTTAATTCCGGCAAGAGTGAAGTGGATTTGAAGACAAAATTTGCTGCTGTGGTGGCCTTGGGTGACATATTTGTGGCTGCGGGTGATGGTGCGGTGGGACAGTCCAGTGCCGTCTGTTCAGCTATCCTCAAGCTCCTGAAGCAGGCACAGAACAATGCAGGGTTACGATATTGTGTGTTCGTTTCGTTGAGGAAAGTGATAGCAGGAATTGGGTCGCCGATTGATGAGGCTACAGCTCGTGATATATGGAAGCATGCTCGAAACGCAGCTGTCAATGACAAAGCGTACAATGTCCAGGTTGGATCATGCTCGTGCCTTCAGGAGCTAGTCAAGTCAACACCATATTTTAACAATACCAATGATTATGAACACTTGAAGACCACTCTATGGAAAGTCATGGACAGCTCTGTTGCGTCAGTGAGGCACGGAGCGGCGGGCTGTCTTGCAATTTTCCTGGTGAAAGCTCACTCCAGCACGCCTATATTGAACATGAAACCTACCGCCCTTCGAACAAAGAAGCCATTGAAAAGACAGCCTACGGATCCCGTGGATGGTGATATTATAGAGCGGACCCAATCCCCGTCAGGCCGCAAGGCTGACAGCTCGCTATCCTTCAAAATGGAGGACCTTTTAGTCCAGCTTTCAAGCCACTACTGTAAATCATCAACAGGAAATCGTGCTAGAGCTGCAATTGCGGTATGCTATGAACTTTTACTCAAGGAATTTGGTGGTAAAGTAGTCGAGGATTATTATACGGAGATTGCAGACCATTTACTCGTCACTCTTTTAAACCACCAAACTGTTGCATACAGCCGGTATCGTCTCCTTCTTACCCGGAAATTTGTCAAACATATCCTCGAGGATGTTCTAGGCCGAGAAATGCTCCGTGAAAGTAGTCAGTTGACAGCGGTTAAATGGATTTCCAATAGTATCCTCAAGGACTATCCTCAGGTGGTTCCTGAACGTCGAGAGCCCAGCAAATATACCCTCATAAGTGCTCTCAGTGCGCTCTCTTCCCTCATCGAATCCCTCGGATCTGCTGCGGCAACTGTTGCTGAGACCTGCCGTGAAGCCTTGCTTCAGCTTCTCCAACATCCAAATTTCAGCGTCCAGGTCCATATTGCACACTGTATGCGTAATTTTGTCGTGGCATGCCCTCAACAACTTCTCTCATGCGTCACAGTATGTATGAACAGTTTAGCAAGGGAGCTTGGCCAGTTGTCGTCAATCCGCATGTCTGCCCCTCGCTGTCTCGGCTACGCACATGCCCTCTCCGCTATGCTAAGTACATCCCGGTTGCAGCCCCTATACGGATCCGTCGACGTTTATGCCAAGGTATTGTCACAAGCTACAGACCTCCTCAAGATAAGTGGAGATTCTGAACTTCGAGTTGCTGGCACTCAAATACAGGTAGCCTGGATCCTGATCGGAGGTTTGATGCCACTGGGACCAAACTTTACAAAGATACATCTCTCACAACTTCTGTTGTTATGGAAGAATGCCCTGTCACCGATAGCAAAGGAGAATCTTGCCAAGCGTGGGCCACTGGAAATGAGCTTTCTAGCCCACGTCAAAGAATGTGCATTGAGCTCGATACTAGTCTTTTTGGAATATAATAGCAAACTTATCACTTTGGATGGGTTGAAAAGAATTGCCATGATGCTTCAGGGAAGTGTCTCTTTCTTGGAACACCTCCCTAAATTGAAAGCCGTTGAAGATATCTCCCAACGATTGTCCCCATCACTTCAACTTGCGGATTATGCAACTTTGGTTCGACGACGAGTTCTACAATGTTTTACCAAGCTAGTCAATTTGAGCCACCTTAATCCTATGGACAATCTGCCCCTCTCCGGTATCCTAGGCCTCGCGATATCTTGTTTTGCCGATCCAGATGTCACCTCCGCGAACCCATTAGAGACATCTATTGCTGCTTCCACTGCAAACTTTGATACCTTATGGGATCTTGATGATAATTTCGGGTTTGGTGTTACGGGATTTGTGCGCCATTTTGTGCCCGGACAGTCAAGATCTGGACCTTTTATTAATACGAGCGTAACTGAAGCTACAGGCCATCCAATTGATTCTTCTGTGAGTTCAAGTTGCTCCCCATGTATAGATGGCTATCTACTGACTTTGACAGTTGATCACTCCAATGTGTCATGCAAGAGAGCATGATTCCGTCTTGCTTTACTACGCCAAAAAGATCAATTCAGACTATTTTCCAGATCCACCGCAAACCGAAGTTGTCAATTCCGCAATCGAATTGTTCTCTGTTACTCTCCCGCTACAAAACCCAAAGGTTCAAGAAAGCAGCGTTGAGCAAATTGCAACCATGCTGTCATCACATAGCCTCAATCGAAACCCTGGACGCAAAGCAGCTATGACCGCTAATATTGCGATTGCTCTTCTATATACACTCCGAGTTTCCGTAAATGAAACCCCATATCTCCCTGGAAATCTAAAACATGTTGCAGTTGAAAGACTTTTCCAGGAGCTCATACAGGTACGTAACTTTAGATTTCTTCCTTATTCCATGGCTTAAGTCTTATACCGCATTAGACTTTTATAACAAACCCTGATTATATCATCCGAATAATTGGATTTGAAGGGCTTGGCCGTTTATGCAACAGCTCTGGCAATGCATATACAAACTCGGAAATAAACAGACTTGTTGATGTCATTGTCGAAAACCGTGATCCCCATGCCCGAGCTGGGTGCGCAGCTGCGCTAGGCTCCATACATGCTCAAGTCGGAGGGATGGCAGCAGGGTTTCATTTGAAGACTATCGTTCGTGTTCTAATGTCACTATGCAATGACCCCCATCCCGTTGTTCATTTCTGGGCCTTGGAGGGCTTGGCCCGTGTTATAGACTCCGCGGGCTTGACATTCTCGGCCTACGTATCTGGAGCATTCGGGATGCTGGCTCGTCTATATGTTGCAGATACCCATAACCACGAGGCACCGACCGCGGGGACTTCCAATTTTGAAGCTGAATTCTCCACACCGTTAGCAATTGGCCGGTGTGTCGATGCTCTCGTGAATGTGGTTGGGCCTGACCTCAGAGATGTTACAAAAACGAGGGATCTGGTTTTCACTATAGTCAAGGAGTTTCAACTGGAACGCGATGCTCCTTTGATAAACGTCAGCTCCCAGTGTCTAGACCATTTGTCCTTGTATGCACCACAGTATATGGATTTCTCTGGTTATGTGCAATGGCTACAGAAAGAATTAGCCTCGATAGACAAGCAAGTTAAGCAAGCCGCAGTTTATGGCCTTAGCAATCTCATGAAAAGAGATGTCAATAGGGTCATTCAAACTGCATCATCAACATTCGAAGATGAATTATGGATTGCAATCGATAACGATCCAGGGAACAAACTTCTCAGAGACATTATCGTAAATTGGCTTCAGCAGACCGGATTATCGAACACAAAAACTTGGATCGAGAGATGCCAAAAGGTTCTGACAAAAACGAGGTCCAAACGCGATGAAACGGCCTCGCCTCCTCCCGTCACTGCTACTGGCCCCGCCAACTCTGACCTCCCGGATGAAGAAGTTGCTGGATTTGCCACAGCAGTTACTGGTGAGAGTAGAGAAGCTACTGATACGTCCGCCGGAGGAAAAGAATTACTCAAATGGCAAACCCGAAACTTCGTTATTGGATGTCTTAGTGAACTTTTAACGATGGTTCAGGGTGAAATCCTAGCTGACCAGACCATACCAGCCGAAGCTGCATTGCAGGAACGAGTTGGGGATATTGTTCGGATGGCATTCTCTGCATCAACGGCAAATGTCATTGACCTACGAATCTGGGGACTGAAGATTTTGGATCAAGTGCTTAAGGTGAATTATCAATGCGCCATAAAGATTTAATGCAGTACTAAATTAATTTTTGTTAGTTGTTCGGGCGAACCCCTGATCCTGATTTTTCTGAAGCATCTCTACTTGAGCAATATCAAGCCCAGATTGCATCTGCATTAACTCCAGCGTTCGCTGCAGATTCATCTCCAGAGCTTGTTTCCGAGGCTATAAATGTCTGTGCCACGTTCGTTGGAACTGGGATAGTTACCAGTGTTGAACGTATGGGCCGTATCTTCAAGCTTCTTGTTGTTGGACTTGAGAACTTTGCTAGTAGGTGCTGTCCCAACCCTTATTATGAAACGGAATTTAACCCACTCAATAGACAAACCAGACATGACGGAGATTGGAGATCTTAAAGGCCTCAATTCCAACGCACGTGTGATGGTAAAACTAGCCTTGTATTCTGCATGGGCGCGGCTTCAAATATCTAGCAGTGAACAAGCCTATCTTGTGGATATTGTATCGCCATACACAGCTATGTTAACTCCACTTTGGCTCTCCTCCCTCCAGGAGTTTGCACGCTTAAGATTTGAACCTGAGATATCTGGTACGATGGGCCCAATGAGTTTATCGGATAATCCGGATGATATCTATTCAGCCCTTAACCGCGAAATCCTTCTCAAGGTATATATTCCTTTGACCCAACCAACTATACAACCTTCTAACATTGTACTTGGCTTAGTTCTATCAAGATTCTTGGTTAAATTTTGTTGATGCTATCGCCAGCCTCGTTGAGAAGGATAGTGATTTCGTGTTTGATGCACTAAACGGTAAACAGGAGCTTCAAAAGACTGAAAGCAACAGAGATGACCGCATTAATACTGGCGAAACAAAAGAAAAAGGAAATCATATCAACTACCGTGATGAACCAGTTGCTTTCTTTTTCGTCCTTTTTGGACTGGCGTTTGACGCTTTGGTCAGCCAGAGCTGTACTCCTGCCCAAACACTCGAAATCCTTCAGGCTTTACAGAAAATCCTACATCCTTCTGTTGCTGGCAATGCAGTTTACCAGGATGCTATCTTTTCTGAAACTATTGATACTTTGAACAGGATGGTAATGACCGAAAATTTAGCCATCCAGTCCGTTATAGTCCAGATTGTTAGAAGTCTCTCCCTTCATCATCCATCGGCAACTAGAGAGAGCACTTCTACGGAGCACCTATCGGATGATATCGAACAGCTGTTTGAGTTAACACGCAATATCATACTAGTTATTGCAGGTGTTCTACCCAACCTTGGGGAATCGTCGCCAAAAGCCCGATCTGAGGCATCTGAGGAATCAATTTCTCTAATCCAGCATTCTCTCTCCGCGCTGGTGGACATCACATCTGTGTTTCCATCCATCATTCGGGATGACTTACATACATGCATAGTGCATATATTCACCACGGTCTTCGCTACTGGTAGTTGTCAAGCGGAAATCGTTCCTAAAATTCTCCCTATCTTCAAACGCTTCCTTCAAAAGCTCTGTCAACCCGACGAATCTCAGAATCAAGAAGCCTGGAGTGTTAGCCGCCAAATCCGAGGATGTTTGGCGAGGTTCTTGGGCATTTTAACTGTTGCCCAGCGTCGGGAATCAGACACTTCTCTTCCCTGCGCCAAAAATACACTCCTTGGTATTACTATTATCCTCACAACTGCCAGTTCTGTTATTCCACCCCAAGATCCATTGATATCACGAGCAATGCAAGAATTGCTTGATTGTTTGCAGGACCTAGGCCTCGGTAGTGTTGCGGCTAGTTGTGTCCGCTCTCTCCTTCTAAACCCTGGCGCCCGCTCTTCTACCGACGAGGTAATAGCTCGCACCCTCTTCCCTAGACTCCTGGCATTCGTGACAAAGACACCGATTGGAATCAATAATGAGCCGCCAATCGATGCAGAGAACATGAAATCCAATGTTACCCAAACCTTGGTGTCTGTTGTGGGGTCACCAGCATTTACGAAAGCCGCTATTCCTGCTGCAATGGCGTTATTGATCCCAGCGTTTCTAACACGGGCTAAACATGACGGATCTAGCGTCTACCAGGAAACTGCAACTCGGCTATTAGAGCTTGCAAAGATAGATCAAACTACTTTCAGGGGCTTTGCTGCCAATATGGAGCAAGGTTCGAAAGGTCTTTTGGAAGAGATCCTCAAGACGGTTGGGCAAAAAGAAGATAACAGCAAACGACACGAACATGGACAGGAGAGAAATGCACCGACTATCGCCTTACGTATGGATTTCTAAGAGTTCGCTTTATCAAAACGAGCCCTTTAGCGCGTTCCATATTACAACTTTGTGCGATGATACCTATATATGTGCTGCAGAGTTCTCTTATTCATGTATAAATTACTGCAAAAGAGCCAGTCAGGTCATTCTTAAGCTTGGATCATAATTCGTTAGACAATACATATTTACTGTTAATGTTGTATAATTTTCCCTCGCACTTACACTGCGTAATAATAGAGGGAAAAGCCATGGAAATACCCTACAATGAATGGTTAATGCCCTATCGGCTTCCCCAAGTCAACGAAAGTTTTTATCCTGAAATGTCTTAATAGTTGTTAAATAGATAAGATGTAGGCACTTGAAGATTGTGAAAGATTACTGCTTGGTGACTTGAACAATATCACCAATCGCAACTTCTTCAGATTCTGCAGCAGCCTTCTTCGCCGCCTCGTGCTGTTGGACCCTGTAAGACTGGTATCTTAAAGCAAGAATAATCATACCTATAAAATGTTAGCTACAACATATAATAGACAGAAGTTAGGGAATCCCTTACTGGCACTTGTAGCAACTGCAATAACAGCCCTCCGTGTAAGCACCCATCTAAGACCTTCTACTTCGCTCTTCCCGTCACTGTTAAGAGACACGGTGATTTGATAGTTTAGCTCTTGTATTGCTGTGTCAATTGACCGCTGAAGTTCTCTGGTTGAAATCTTCTGATTGTTGAACATCTCTTTTAGGTCATCCTTTAAACCGGCAAGGTCTTGTGTCATGCGTTGCGTTAATATGTCTAGCTCATGCTGTATTAGGGCTCGTCGAGTACGTTGAGATTGTATCTCGGTATTCCGAGATGCCTGAATAGAGGTTTGTAGCTCCGAGCATGCTGCTCGGAAAAGGTAAACCTCGTTCTCAAAGTCAGACTTTGACATCAGTCTGCTACGGGTTGTCTCAAGGTTTCCTGCCAGTAAACCTCGAATTGATTTGGCTATGGCTATCGATTGCTGCTCCGTAAAGCCACTTTTGTTCAAGTCTTTCACCATGGTGTACGTGTCAAAGTGATGGACGAATGGACTCGAATGGGGGGGTTTGTGGCTAGGAGGATGGATATAAGGCTCCATAGCGTTCGATTGAGACTGATCCGTGTCCTTCTGGGACTCTGATTTTGACATCTTGTAAACAGATCCTAAATCACCCTGAGAAGGGGAACCACTAGCGGACCCAATCTCGATTAAACCAGGAGGTTCAGTTTGTTCAACATTCCCATCAACGGTATTTTCTGAAGCTGATCCGGATGCAGCATCCTTGGTTTGAGCTTTATCAGGCCACTGGGTACCACCTTCCGATGCGCTTCTTTTTGAGGGTGGTTTAGTGTCATCTACCGCTTTATCATCCTTGGCTGTTCTCTGATCTGGCTCCCCTTTTGATACCTTATTTTGGCTGGATTCCGGCCTTGTGCTAGAACCTTCCGACGGAGGTACTCGCGGCTCTACAGCTGGCCCGTATCGTTTCTGGAAGCGTGTGTTTTGTTCACATGCTCGACTCGAATGGAGCCCCGCGGAATGCGTTCGCTGGACCGGGCAACGTATAGATCGATAGGTAGTAGGCTCACAAGCTCGTACAGAGCGTAGGAGGTTAGGGTAAAGAAAAGGGAGCCGTTGGTGTGCCATATTATGATTGCGATGAAGTCAGCATTGCCTGACGGAATGAAGCAAGTGAAGATGTATCAGAATAAAAAGAACGCCGACACACAGCAAGCTCTGGAAGGAGCAGCAGAACTTTAGGTAAAGCTAAAAACGCCAATCACGTGACAGGCCGGAATCGATTTGGCCCTTTTTGGCATGAAATATATTAAAAGTTGTTCATTGTAGTTTATATATATTGCCTAGTTATCAACAGCCCAGCAGCCCAAAGAGAAGCCGGGTCCGCTCCCAATATGCGATCGATCTTTTTCTGAGAGTTTCCATCGTTTCATCTTCCGCTTGCAAAGCTTCAGTATGGATAGTCATGGAGTTTTCCTGGGTCGCAGTGTTAGATTTCATTGCCATTTCCAAGTACATCAGATCAAACAGGAGTTGTATTTTACAGTCCTGCTGAGTACTAGAATCATCTCCACTAAAAGTTTGCTGTTCTTGCTGTGCCACTCCATTTTCAGAAGACGTAGTCTTCGAATCGGCTAGTTCTTTCGCGTGGCTATCTTCAAGAAGCTTGTTGATCGCTCTTTTAAATTCGGCTTTCAAGACAGAAAGAGCAGTAGGGTTCCATAAATCTGGGCCTAGGTCTTCCATTGAAACTTCAAGCTTCCGAAGCAGTTTGAATGCAGCCGAAGATGGCTGAACTGGAAGCTCGGGCTTGCCCTCCCATAGGGTTCTGCCGGAACACCTAAGAATGTTCTTGAGAGGCTTCAACTTTGTTATATGTGTAGAGAGTTGGGTCACAATATCTGTTGCAATGATGGTATGTAATTCCGGCGTCATATTCCGAGCAAAGTGCAGTTGCTCTCCGTCCAGCAGTTTGCTTGGGATCTTGTTTCGAATCTCGCGAATCATGCGTAGAAGAAAAACGGCTTTCAAAGCCTTATGCGATTCGGGAAACAAGTTTATAACGTCAGTTAAAGCGGCTTGGAGTCCCTTAAATCCTTTCTTCAGAGAATTTTGATGTTCTTCTTGCAAAAGAGCTGGATCGTCCTCTGTTAAGCATCCATATATATGGTCGATGACATCTTCATCACTATCATCTTCCACAATATCCTCCCAGTTATCAGCTTTCATTCCATGAATTAAAGAAGCTCTAGCTTCGACAGCTCGAAGCCAGGTTTGGTACGAATCCAATAGTCTTAAAGATTCAGTTCCTCGGCCTAGCGATCTATTGACAACCTCACTCTTGAAGCTTTTAGCACCTTCCGAGAAATCAACTGACGCAAGTTTCGGATCCCATAACGAATTCCTGATATTACCATTTTCCTTTGTTGAAAGGCAGCTTATAGCTGACGTAATTTCCCTCCCGAGATTAGCTATGCCTTCAGATTGGCCTTGAAGAATCAAAATTAGCTGGTGGTTTATGATGTCTCGTAAACCTTCTAACACTTCCAGATTCGAATGGGTTGGAGTTGAGGACTGAACAATCAGCCATGACTCGAGCAGCTTTTTTCGCAAATCCAAGATATCCTCAAAGTTTTGAAATGCCTCTAGTTTTAATTTCGCTTGCGAGGAGAATAGCTTGAATGTGTTCTTAGACCATGTTTGTAGTTGAGTGCTCCTTTCGGACTTGGGTATATCATTATACTTGATCCATGGAGTGAAATGCCGAATGTCCTCCAGAATCCAGGGCTTTAAAAGATCCATGTTGAGTTCCCCAAAGCATAAAATCTCGGGGTCAGCGAGAAGGGGCTGAGTTGTCAATTTCTCTAACGCTGCCGAGAGGGGACCGTTGAGGAGATGATCAGTTTGTCGTAAAGTTTGCAAATATAGCTGTAGGGCAATCAATACACCGTCGCTATGTATGTTTTCTGTAATTTGTTCTCCAATTGCGTTTTTACGCACATCGCAGAAATGCCGTATAGCGTCATTGGAGGAGGAGCTAGTGGCTAGGCAAAATGCGCACAATGCCTGCACAAGTTTATCAGTGGTTATACTGGCAGCAGACAAGCGTAGCTTAATTCGGTTGAGCAACGTCGCCCTGAGAGAAGCCAAATTCTTCTTTAAACTATTCACGAACGGGGGAGCATTTTCGTTGTGTGAAAGTGCCTTCAATAGGAGTCTCGAAACGACTAGTAGTTTCGCAGCGAGAACTACGGAACCACGCTCCCGTATTATTTTCACAATCGAGTTTGTGCAGCTTCGCAAAAGGCATAGGTGGGCCTTAAGCTGTCGTCCATCATCTATTGTGACGTTAGCCCGATTGCATGTATCTCGAGGATCAGCTCCATGCGCACTTCTCTTGCCGGACTTGAAACCATCATTATTCAATTCATGGATATGATCGTTCTTCCTCGCTATTGATCGTGGATTGCATCGCCTCCCAATACTAGATAAAGTAGACTCGACTTGCTGTATATCTGTATTCATATCCACGATTGTTTGCGCAGTTTCGAGCAGATCTCGGTATTTAACCCTTTATATGTAGTAATATATTAGCGGGGTGTTTGCTTCATGTGTATAGCAGTAATAAATGTTCGCTGCCGCACTCGGACATACCCAACAAGGGACCTGAGCTTGTCCCGATTGCTTTCAGCATCTCTGCGGAGTTCCTGCTCCAGGCGCCTTACTGTAGGAACAGGGTACTTAAACGCATCTTCCCATGAATTGAGAGTAATCGCATCCGGAGTATCTGCCGCCATCGTCCCGGCTTCGTCAACTTCTACCCAGCTGTGTCCTTTTCGTTCTGGCTGCGTTGTCAATTTCCTGATAAACTCGCGGGTGACTAGATAGTTACCGTTAAAAATTATCACGTGATTGGAATTGACCAACCTTGAAACGCGCGCTTATTTAACCAGTTACTTAGGCGCTAAGCGGAGAATTAAACGCGCCTTCCTTATATGCGTCATAGGAGAAAAGGAGGGATGTCATTATTCATTTTCCCACTCTTATGCCTTCATGATCCACGGGGTTTGATATATTTTATGATCCTATCTCCATCAACTAAATAGTTCGAAGAAAGAAGGAAAGGATAGATACCCTTTGCTGGGCGACTCGATCATGGCTGGTCCTACAGAGGAACATTCCCCGCCCAAAGAAAATTCAGTGGTTTTCCCTCCAATTACCCGATCGCATATCCTGAATTGCTCATACCATGCCTGGTATTCACTGTAAGACGCCCCCTGTATAGTCAACGCCTGTAGCTGAGTAGAGCTAACCATAGGTGATAGATACCGATCTGTATCTCCAAAAGCACGACTTATTCCTCTAACTGAATCGTTCATTAACTATCTCCGCGCAGATGGGATAGTTCTCCCTCCAGATGAGACAAGCCTGGAGGTATCAGATGATGACAGCTGGACCCTCTCCACGTCTAATGGAGACAGTAACTCAGAAAAAGATGGCTCTCATGATGATGATGAGCCATATGATCCGTCGCGAGAGTGGCCGGAGGTGCATGCTGAAGTGATAGCGAAAATCAGAGAGCTTGGCGGCCAAGTAGCCCCTAAGCTGAACTGGAGCGCCCCTAGGGATGCAAAATGGATACTTCCAACGAATGATATGCAATGCAGGACAGCCAACGATGTCTACTTGCTCCTCAAGAGCAGCAATTTCATGAACCATGATCTAGACCATGCATTTGATGACTGTGTGGTTGAGCCAAACGAGGAACAAGATAACGCGCCTACCACGTCAAACCAGCCGCCTATTCCGTATCACCTTGTCCTACGCAAATATTTTAATGTCAACACATCATTGGAGTTTAGGTGCTTTGTTCGCCATAGGCAACTAATATGTCTTTGCCAGCGGGATCTAACATACTATGACTTTCTTTCCGGGATGAGAAATGAGTTATTGAGGGTGATTCAGTCTTTCTTCGACGAAAAGCTTCGAGATACATTCCCTGATCCAGATTTTGTATTCGACGTTTATGTTCCTCCGCCGCACAATAGGGTCTGGTTAATCGACATAAATCCCTTTGCTCCAAAGACGGATCCTCTTCTGTTTTCGTGGCAGCAGATACTTAAGATTGGCCAAGAGGTAGAACGAAACTTCAATGATCAAATAAATGGAGTTGACGAACAGGTCGTCAGGCTTAAAATTAGTGCACAAAACGAATCCTCTGCAGCCGAGATACCTTCAATACCAGGCGAGGATGATGATGAAGAGTCAGATATCGAGGAAGTGGTTTCTGAGTTGCCATTGTTCCTTCTACTATCGGGAGGAAATCCAGCGGGAACTAACATGAATGCTGCCCCATTCTCCGCACATAAACTACCAAAAGATGTGGTAGATGCATCAAGGAGTGGGCCGGGGGGTATGAGTGAGTTTCTCACTCAATGGCGGGACATACTCGAGGGAAGGATACAGCCGGATACCGGGGACAGTGATGATGACAAAAAATAAAAAGGGGAGACAGAATAATCTTTATCGTTATATTCCTGAAGATTGCAAACGTAGTAATTTATGTACATCATTCATAACTAAAACTCTAAATTAGGTATATAAAAATGGAATCAGAGCGATAATAGATCAGAGTGCCGCCCAGACAAGTACTCTAAGAGTGAAATAAGTCTATAGTTTATGCTTCTTCTGACCAGAAGCAAGCTTCATAAATTCGACCTGTGGGATACCAGAAACAAAACGGTCTAGTCCCCCGAAAACCTCACGGACATTCTGTCTGTCCAGGATGTCTTGATCTGGTGCGTTAATCAACGCCTTGATCTTCAACATGCTCTCCTGGTTCAGATGGGTGCCTAATGTCATGTCAATTTCATGCAAAACCATCTTGAGGAATGCATCCGAATCCTCCTCTTTTCCGCTTGCCGGGGTGAAAATCTTATTGACAAAGCCTGTTTGTAGCAGGTCCTCAGACGAGATACGTTTGCTCATGATAAGAGCTTCCTTTGCTTTAGCCAGGCCCATCCGCTTGACAAATGCATGGCTGGAGCCTCCCTCTGTGACTAATCCAATAGATGAGAAGGGAGTGAGAATGTAGGCATGGGGAGTGGCATATATGAAGTCACCGAAAGCGGTCAGAGCTGCGGAAAATCCAACAGCGGGTCCGTTAAGGGCGACAACGAGGATCTTTGGGTGTGTGTAGAAGGTATGTGTCAAGTCGATGTTATTAGCAACGAAGCCCTGGACATAATCCCGGCGTCCATCTATATTATCGTCCGTTTGTGGCGCACTTCCCAAAAAGTCTGCACCGCTATTTGACTGTTAGCGGTTGAGCCCCCCCAGAGTACTGTATAACTAGCGACTTCCACCCACGGGAGCTTACGCTGAGAAGAATCTTCCAGTCCCCGTGAGGACGGTGATATATATGTCATCCCTTTCTGCAACCTCTCGCATCTTCTTGCCGAGGAGGTAGTAATGAACACCGGTCATGGCATTGAGCTTTGAGGGTCGGTTCAAGGTGATAATGGCCACACGGTCCTGGTAGGTGACCGTCACCTCGTCCAGAGGGTACGACATCTTGAATCGTACCGGTGAAACTGGCAGATGTGAGAGGGCAAGGGTTATAACTCTTCCGGAGGATATATATTCTAGCGTATTGTCGGTCTGCCTAGCTATCCAGCGCGTAGGGGAGGTTTTATAACAAGGATCGTCGCAGGAGCAAAAGTCAGCGAGTCGTTAGGGAGGGTGAGAGAGAAGCAGAGATCGCATAGCCGGGGCAGTGGAAGTTCCTCCGCCTCCGTCTCGCTGAAGACTAACTAACTGGGGCCACGAAGGTGAGGCCGGCTCCATCGTGTTTGGTGGTTGGAAAGCTGCTGAAGTTGCGGATGAGCCGAAGCTTGTGTGGGCGACCTCGGCATCTCCAGAACAAACAGCCGCGGCATATTTTTTCTCGTTGCTTTTTTCGGAGTGACTTACGGTCTCGGATCTTCTTAACTAAACATCAAGGAAGCACTTGGTTACGGATTGTAAATAGATGCGGTATGGGCTTGCGGTTCTGTCTTTACTCGGGATGTCGAGTTTTTGAATATACTAGTTATGTGTCAAAACGCAAAATGTATTATCTATATGTCCTATAGAGCCGGAAGGAAAAGCCACAACAGCCCTCCATAATGTACTCCCAGTATTCGTACAGAGGAAAAGAAAGAACCAAAGAAAGAAAGAAAGATGTGAAAAATGGCCTGCCAGGTGCAAACGCCCGTTCATCAGTCTGTCCAAGCAAATCAAGGATAGAGATTGCAGTTTCCAAGATTTCCTGCAGTGGCTGCTTTATGAGGGGCGAGAAAGATACAGAGAGAAAGTGAAATTCGAAAATCTCATGTTGGTCCTGTAATGACGATTTTTGGGATGCTGATTTCTGGATAAGGAGTTGTGTCATTGCCTTTGCCTTGAGTTCCTTCATTATTATCATCATTATCATCCGGGTCTGGTATGTAATCTGGAATGCAGGTTGCAATATACGTGACCATCGATCCGAGGTATCCAGATCCCCTCCAGTACCCTTCGTTGCAGGAGCTAGTTTCTGAGTGCTGCAAGAGATCACACATTCGTCGAAAAGGCTTTTGGCATCCGTAACAGAAGAATATATAGTCCTTTTCAGGCTTGTATGACCGAACAAAATTCGCCGCAAGTTCTAGTATATCATCATGCTCAATTCCCGATGGGCAGTTTCCGGATTCAAGGTGATTGAACATCGCAGAGAGCGTAGAGAAGTCTTGGGGGCAGCAATAACAGGAAACTCCGCGTGGCCTATGTCTGAATGCGTGCTATAATATAGAGATAAAAACGCGTTAGTCTCCATTCCCTATAGGTTTGGTTTTATAGACATACCCCATTTAGCTCATGCGCATTTGGGAAGTAGTCACCACAGGCAACACATAGGTAATGTTTACAGGTGTTGTGCTGGCGTAGTCCGATAGCTGAAGGCGCAAACCAGTTGCAAGGCTCACAGTAGAAATGGGATTCCTCTAGATGTTGCTGTAGGCTAGTAAATGTCTCAAAGTCCTTGTGATCCCCACACAGATGGCAAACATTATGATTAATAGAGTATCCAACATGAGCGCGGTAATATCTAGGTAAAGAAAACCCAATATTACAGCGCTCACAGCGGATCCCTATGCTAGTCTGGTTCATAGTCTCTGGGTAACAAATAAGAGGGTATTTGGCTTTCTAGGGCTTATAGAAAGTGATGTAGCATTAAAGGGCTATAGAGATGAGGTCTCATTCATACTCTGTAGCTATTAATATGATATGAAATGGCAGGTTCCGATGATCTCTGGGGCAGAGAGGGAGGAGGTGGTTTAATATCAAAAGAACAGCGCGTTTAGTAAAGGGCCAGCAGTAGCGTTTTGCGTATTTCGAAAGAAGGAAAAGAAGAAACAAGAAAGAAACCTTTCATAGGGGAGGATGACAAGGCTAGAAGCAGTAAATAATACTAAGAATATTTACTGATTTCTACGGCCTTCAAATGCCCTAATGCTTAGCTCTATGGAAAGTCCCAGCATTTGGAAACCAAAGATCCGGGAGTATTGAAATGACAGCAACACTCGGGTATACCATTACTTCAGCCATATCTTGATATTTCATCAACATCAAGGCATACCTATAGCTCTGGGGTAAATCTTCCTCCTTTTTACCTGTAAATCCGCGATTTTGATATTTTATTTCATGTTTTGGTCATTTTTTATAGGACGTGTCACGTGAGATGTGGCAAACTTAAAAGTTAAGTTAAAATATTTTTTTTTATCAAAATCAAAATCGCTAAGAAACGAAGAGCGAAGTAGATGCAATTTCTTCCGGTCTATATACAGACCTGAAGCTCATCAGAACGGCTTGATATTATCAAGATGTCGTCAGACGAAATCGTCTGGCAGGTTATTAACCAGCAGTTTTGTTCTTACAAGCTCAAGTAGGTATCTGGTTCTCCTCACTAAAGGTCTCTCTAACCTTTTGCGAATATAGAACCGACAAAGGCCAAAATTTCTGCCGTAACGAATACAATGTTACTGGCTTTTGCAACCGTCAATCATGTCCTCTAGCAAATTCTCGGTACGCGACCGTTCGATCAGACCCCAGTACAGGTGCAATGTACCTCTACATGAAAACGGTAGAACGCTCTCACATGCCTAATAAATGGTGGGAGAAAGTCCGGTTATCTTCAAATTATGCAAAAGCCCTGGGCCAGCTAGATGAGCGATTGATATACTGGCCTAAGTTTTTGATTCACAAGTGCAAGCAACGTCTTACCCGGCTTACTCAAGTCAACATACGGATGAGAAAGCTTGCCAAAGAGGAAGAGCGTTTGGGTGAAAAACTGGTACCAAAACTGGCACCCAAGATAAGGAGACGAGAGGAAACGAGAGAACGAAAAGCAGAAGCTGCTGCCAAACTTGAGCGGGCGATTGAAAGGGAGCTCATTGAGAGATTGAGGAGTGGGGCGTATGGTGAACAACCTCTGAATGTTCAAGAAAACATCTGGAAGAAGGTTCTTAAGGGTCTAGAGAGACAAGGAGATGGTGAACGGGACGAAGATCTCGATGAGGGCATTGAGGAGGAGTTGGAAGAGGAAGAGGAGGGCGTTGGTGAAGTTGAGTATGTTAGTGACATCGACGAGGATGAGGACATGGAAGACCTGGAAGACTGGCTCGGAGATGAGAGCGACGAGACAGACGGCGATGGGGCAGACGATGACGATGATGAGGGTGAGAGTGACGATGGAGAGGCTAGCAGCGATGAGACCAACGAAGAGGAAGAGCCAAAGAAGAAACACGCCGCGGCGCCCAAGAGGAAACGGCCTGCAGCGCCCTCTCGGCCCCGGAAGAAGGGTGCGCATGTCGAGATCGAGTACGAGACTGAAGGGCCGGCGAGAGAGCCGCTGTTTGCATGAACACGTCTTTGACAAGCCAGACAAAAAGTGCTTTCTTTTGTTCAATTTTCTTGCGGGCGTTAACTTTTTGGCCGGAGTTTTGGGATCTACTTGGGCGAACGGCTCCGTCTCTATGAGGTTTCATGTAAGGATTATAAACATTCCAGTCAAGATCGGTCGATTGAAATGCATAGAAGCTTGAACTGCTGTCCTGAATTATTATATTGAATACCTGCTGTTCGGGCATAATATATTGAATAAGCTCTCTATGGATGTAGACAAATATGGACATGTGACTTAGTTTGAGCCCAGGAGCTAGGGGGGATGGTGATCTTCTTGAACACTTTCAACTTTCTTCCCACTCCACGTTTCATATTAAAACATCTGACCAGCGAGACCTTTACAAGGGCTTCTATATTCATTTTCGTTCCTCCTCGACTTTGATATCTGGACTTTCGCGCCGTTCTTCTCTTGAACCGAACAGATAGCTACCACCCCTCTAGCCCCTCGCCCGCCTACATACGGCACACCTCCTCCGCTGGTGCTGGTTTCACCATGGCGTCCTATTTCTCTTCCATAACATCGATATCCAACCTCAGTACCCGCTTCACCTCTCTCCGGCGTGCTATATCCGCAGACGAGACAGACGACCCAGAAAACGAGGACCTCTCACATATCTCCAACGTTCTACGCGCGTATTACAACGAAAAGGGCCGCAGGTTACCCCCTTGGTTACCCCCAGATAAGAAGTCAGCATACAACGCCCCAGCTATTGCGACCTCTCAGACATCTTTCCAGGGCTATGGCGGCACTCCGAGCCAGCCAGGTGGCCGTGGTGGCCTAGGGGACCTGTGGGATGACTCTGGGCGTTCCAATACACAACAGCAACAAGCTACAGGGAGTCTTCGTTCTGGTCGAAGCCAGAATAGCCTGGCAGGCCATAAAAATGCTTTACCATCGTCCCTAAAACCTGCTCCAAACCACCTGCCCCACCACCCTGGAGCCAGCTTGAGAAGCCAGAGTAACGGATATGACCGCGATCCTTCACCTCAGGCTGGAGGCCGATCCCAGTCTACTGGCGGAGCGAGACCGCTACCCAGCCAGCGCGCTGGTTCATACCAAACTTCCGGTGCCCAACTGTCACGTCCAGAAGGGATGGATCGAACATTATCTAGCGCTTCTGCGCAAGACAGACTTCGTGCGCGGTTGCACGGTGGAGGCAGCAAACCATCTTTAGGCACTAGCAAGTCTTTTGATTCTAGTTCTGCTTTGGGTGATGGGGGAGGCTATTCTGGAGGCCGCAGTGGTGGCTATCGATAATTTTGGACTCCATGTCATACAACTGGAGGAAAAAAGGAAAGAGAGGAGGAGAGTGCATCAAGGCTCCTGCATACTCGGCTATTTTCCTTTAGTGAGCCCTGGCGTTTTTTGTTGGTATTATAACTGATATCTCTTTAAAATTCGCATCTCTGACACGATCGTCATTACGAGAGTGATTATCTGCTAACCCAGTCAGTCTCTCCTCTTATTTCCTCTCTCTCCGCCGTGCCCCTGTATGTACATATTTTATCAACACGTATTGATACCCTAGCCGACGTGAGTTGGGCTACTCGTTCACCGCACCATATATATTATTTAATCCTCAGCTATCTTCATATAAAACAACCTTGCAAAAATATATATATATATATAGGTGCCAATTCAATCAGTAATCTATGCAGTGACTATTTATCAGGACAATGCGGACGTGAAATGAATCTACATATTTATCATACGAACACCCCCAAGCCTGGGGTATAATACACCAAAAGGAGGCGCCAGCCCAGATCATGAAATACAGCATATAGAATAAAAAAAAATACCTTCCCAAACTCATAACCGCGAAAAGGAGTATCAAAAGAGTATCAAAGGAAAAATCAAAGGAAAAAAGAACAACAAGTATTGGGAAAAAAGGAGAATGTAGAATTTAGTTGATGTGATAAACGTTGGGTGAAATGTATGAACTTTCAGCCGCGGACTTTGCGGTAGCTTGGCGGGCTCCAGGTACGGCTTATCAATTTCACGGCCCAGACTGGTATAAGCGAAACAGCACAGATAGCAGATACTTTCCAGGCCCATCCCCATGTAACAACATATGCAAGATCGTAGTAGTCGCCAAGGAATGGAACAGAAGCACCGTAGACTATGGCAGTGCCTACAATGCACATTATCATAACTGGATGCCATGTGGTAATAGAAACAGCAACCATAATGAGTTCATTCAATACCAGGGCAGTGAATGAGACGCTGACGAGCCGAGGCCCAGTGATTTCGCCGACGAGAATTTGGGCAAGACCTTCTATTACCGCACCCTGGTAGACAGAGACAAGAACCCAAGTGAAGAACGATTTGTAGCTGAGACTTTTCCCGGATTTTAACTCTTTATACAACTCGGGGTATAAATTTGCTAGACCTTCGTCGACATCACGGTCAAGAACAAGTGAAAACACAGGAGCATTAGTATATATTGTCGCATAGCCCACAAGTAGCCAGTTTATAAACAAGCCCTTGGGGTCAAAGTGGCTTGCAATGCTGAACATAGTTTGACAGGCGCTTATTATCAAACCACGATGCATGACGAATTGAGCTAGCTTAGCAGATCTCTTGTAAGAGTTACGCCCGTGCCAGAACAGAAGCTTGGTAAGATGATGGAAGTGCGTGATGCTAAAATCAGCAGCAAGGGAAGCTTGTCTCCCCTCTTTCCCGACAATCCCAATCCCAACATCGGCGGCCTGGATCATAGACACATCGTTACCGCCGTCCCCTATGCAGCAAATGCGTTTCTTGGTATGTTGTCTGATCAAAGTTGCTATCTCGGCCTTTTGAATCGGAGAGCATCGGCAGGCAATGACTGCAGGAAGACGTACAGCAAGCGTTATAAAGGGTATCCGGAATTGAGAAAGCATGAGGCCAAGGGACTCCCCGTCAATTAGAAGACAGGACTCTGTTTTATTGCGGAGGAAATCCAGGGCCTCATTTGCCGCGTCCATATCCTTAAGTTTCGTGACTGTGTTGATAACTTGACCACGAGAGACGAGCTTAGAGGATACAGCAACACAACGGGCAGTTTCAACCTTGTCCCCGGTAAGCATCCATATTTTAATGCCCGCATTCCTAAGCAATTCCAGTGAAGGTTTTACATCCTTCTGTAACTTGTCTTCGACGCCAGTGACACCTAATAGCTCTAGATCTTGTTCAAGATAGTCTCGAGCCACCCTTGCCATTAGACTATCTCTGTCATTGAGAGACATTGAAGCTTCCTTGTAACTCTTAGAAAATTCACCATAGTGTTCAGAAGTGAGTTTCTTTCTTCCAATTACTAATGTTCGTAATCCTTCTCGTGCCATGTTGGCGGTCTCTTCGTCAAGCCAGTCATTTGCTGACACAATCGACGACATCACGGTATCAGCACCTTTCTGAAAAAACCAGATTTCATTCTGTAGTTGTGTTGGGCAGCCTTTATAATGATCCGCTGAAAACTGGACTATAATTCCCATTCTTTTGCTTTCCGATGTAAATGGGAAAATTTCCAGAATCTTGGCTTTAATAGATATGCCAGAGTCACCAACAGTAAGAATGATGGACTGCCTGTCTCGATGAGACAGCTTAAGTCCCACTTCCTCTGTATATTTAACAATGGCAATCTCATCAGGTGATGAAGCTTGGTAAGTTGTTACGACTTCACCATTTTCTTCTTCTTTTGTCGGCGTGACATTGTGGCAAAGTGCAAGCGCAAGGATCAAGTCCCTAACACGCAAACTGATTTCACGTCTTGTTCTGGTTGCTGGCCCTGAGCTCGGCTGTGCCGATGCATTGGTAAAGGGTAACAGTTCATTTCCACCAGCTGATGCAGAGGCCGAGAATCCCTGTCGAACAAACGATGCAACCTCCTCCATTGCTTCATTAGCGTACGATACTGTACCAACGTGAATCTTTTTCAGTTCCATCTCTATTTCAAAATTAGTCATAGACCAAGTCAATTATATAATAAAAAGGGATTTAGACTTACCGTTTTGAGTCAGAGTGCCAGTTTTATCTGACAAGAGGTACTCAATTCTTCCCAGATCCTCCGGGATTGTACTTGTTCGCACAATTGTTCCAGGTATCCCCTTGTCCCTCTCTATAAACCGTCCATAAACTGTTTTGGCCATGTCAAGGTTCACTCGCAAGCTCATTGGAATAATGGTGGAGAAAAGAATAAGATAAATCATAATGGCAATATACCACTCCTTATCGTTGGTCGGTTCGAATCCTTCCAACGCCACCAGCGTGACCGACAATGTCAAGGTGAGGACACAAAGAATCTTCGTGAGGCTGTTTATTTCGTGTTCCAACAACCCAACCTTTGAACGGGATGCGGAGGTCGACAAGGCGGACCTGGTTTGCGAGCCGGTGTAGATAACAGCTGCGTAGGTAACCGTATTGGAGGCGAGTACGGTGTTGGCCCAAGCAGCATTATCGATACTAAGTGGAGCTGACGGAAGCTGAGGCGAATGTTCGTCCTGTTTCCCACTCTGTTCAGCCGCCGGATCATAGGATTCTGATAGTAACTGTGCAAGTTCGATTTTTCCAACGAATTCGTTAACATTTTTTGCTGGAGAACTGGCGGTTATGCGTATCCTATTAAGCTCGGGAAGGGCTAGGTTTTGGGTGAGTGGTGATGCAAGCCGCAATTTCCAATCCGTTTCACCGTCCAGTTGATCTGTTCTGATGAATGTCTCCGTAGAACCAGCTGCCTCTGACAATTCACCATCTTCATTAGTCTCTGGAGCTCCGTGTTCTTCTTCACTATTATCATGCACGAAGTACTCGGCGTCGTGCTGGGAATTCGATAATGAATCGGTTGGTAGAGATTTCAGGATGATGACGTCTGCTGGGAGACGACGATCCTTTCCGATTTTCAAAATGTCACCAACTTTGAGATCTCTAGACTTTTTGGTAATTTTAACAGGCTCTGGCCACCTGGGCGCTTGACCCTTCGAGGATGTCAAGCCAGGGGTTCGTAAAGATGATCGATCAAAGGACAATACGCTGTATTCCTCCGAATTTGCTTCTGCATCCCTTCGACGACGAGAGATGTCATCTAGCGCTTCTTTGCTAAGAGAAATGAAGACGACAAACGAAAGCGGCGCAATATATGAGGATATATATCCAATACGCAGAATGGGGATAGTTTGAGACAAAGCCACGAGTAGAAAATAAATATTGAAGAAGAAAGAAAACTCATTATATAGAGTACGTGGGAGAAAGCTCCAGGGGGTATATTTCGCATTCGACACGACGTTAGGCGGGTATCGGGATTTTTGTACCTGGCCAACCAAAATCTCGCGGGGAGGGACAGTGTTAGCAGTCTGGGTAGATCCGGGGCGCTTGAAACGGTCGAGCATCCCTTCTCTGGCCAAGCTACGGTTGCCAAAAATCGGAAGTCCGAGCCTGGACCGCAGGCCTGAACGAGCTTGGCCAGATGACTGTCGGGACAGCGGCCGCCGTTGTCCGGTTGTAAGGAGAGGTGAGTCGTCATCGGCAGAACTTATTGTTGCATGAGAGAGATGGGCCTCTTCATGCTCCTGGTCGTAAAGCAGACCATCCAGGTCATCATCTTCTCCGCTCTGCCTTATATCCCGTTCCCAGGGCCGTTTCGGTGTCTTCTGCCGTAACTTCTTCAATGAGATCGCAGGACTATACCAGCGTGATCCATCTGAAGGCCGCCGATGTCCATCGCTATCACCGAATCTCGGACTCGAGTGCACCCCAAGCTCCTCCAGCTCTAAATCGTCATCGTCGTCTATGGAATTTATCGACTGTCGATCAGGGTGTGTTGTGTAGGAATTTGTAGGCATCGTGACGGAGGTCTGCACCGAAAAAGTTACCGTGGGAGAGGAGTAATAGAGCGAGATTAAAAAGATGGGCCGTAAAACAGCGTCCGGGGTTGCTATCTCGATAGCATCGTTATCCTATGATTGTTTGAGTAGTTATGGCGTTTCTGGCCATCAACAACCCTAAGAGCTGCCCAACTGCCGGCACTAAAAAGCACTGCAGACGCTCCGTTGTATCAGTCAAGGTGGTAAAACCAAAATCCCCCTTGTCCACTGCTGTCTTGTGCTGTTGTTGACTTCTCCGGAGGCATCAACATTGAATATTTCATGCTCTTTACCCTTTTGGGCCTGTCGTCATTCCTTTAAGGTGGCTTCGATTCACGTGATAGTCTGAAGGCGCAGGGTCCCGTGACAATCCTTTGCGCAAAACATTGCTCACTTACGGAGCAATTCTTCCAATAATGAAGACTACTAATATATCATTGCATATATCAAAGAGCAAGCAGAACCTGAATATACGTCTATGGTGGAAGAGGCCAATGTCACCACAACAGGAACGACTTATCAAACATTGTAGATTGCTGCAAACGCCCACCAGCTTATAATGCTGCAAAGGGGCCACCTCGATGCCGAGGCACCGTGGCAGAGTGGTTAATGCGTAAGATTTGAAATCTTATCCCTTAGGGGTCGCGCGTTCGAATCGCGTCGGTGTCGCTTTTTTTATTTATTTACTCATCATGTTCTTCCACGTGACCCATATAATAGATTGACTGGATTTAGGTATGTTAGTGTTTTTTGCTTTCGCAGAAGACACGATGGACTAACTATCAAGTCTGTCTAAGAGCCTGTCGTCTAGTATTCTTACGTTTGTTCTATTAATGTCAAAGTCCCTTGAAATTACCTCCTTGTGGAGTAATTGTCCCGTTATCAACAAAAGGCTGGGTTTTGCACTTGTACTTGTGATAGATGCTAGTATTTGGCTCCCTCAAATACCGTGTTAATAATGCCATTGTCCCAGAGCAATCTACAGCTTTGGTATTCCCAAAAAGAAAAAAAATATAAAATAAAAAAAAATAAAATAAACAGACAATTAACAAAATGTTTACAAGCTTACTCTTTCAAAAAAAGCGATGCAAACCTTACCGAGTAAAACTTGTAGCCAATTGATTACCTTATTTACATACCTGAATGAGCCTCATGGAAATTCCAGCTTGAGTCATTCATTTGATGAGGCTGTGCGGAAAACTGTTTAAAAAATACAGTAGAGAAGTACAGCCTGCGATACTGATGGAAATGGCCGCAATACGATGGATACATTGTAGGCTGGGAAAGACCACATACTGGCGCTCGCTCAGCTCCTGGTCTATCTACTGCAAGGGCTTTCTCGCTCCACTAGAAAGGCACTGTGGCGGAGTGGTTAACGCGTTTGCCTCGAACGTTACGTTTTTCGCGTAACCATCTTTGTATGAGAGTAGCAAATTCCTTCGGGAGCGTGTGTTCGAATCACACCGGTGTCGTTTTATTTTTTCTCTCTGGTTTTTTTTTTTTTTTTTTCATTAGCTGACGTAATGCGAGATTAATGACTAAGCCGTTGACGGCCCGATATTTTGCCGTCGCGCGCCCTGCCTGCAAAGCCCCGAAAAAGGAAAGCTGGCAAGTTTTTGGGATGCTTTTTTCAACGTCGACGATTTCTTCTTCCCGGCATCATCGCCTTTTCTTCTGTTGCTAGAAGCGTACATTCTTAGGACTGAGTCCTGGCCGCCATGGTTGGCATTTGCATTTGAATTCAGCGTTGTTTGTTTCAAGTTTTGGTTTCGTTTTTTGTTTCTACTTCACTGAACAGTATAGTATGCGGGATGGCGTGGCCCTTTGAACAAACAAAAGAACTCGATGCTGACCGGCTGCTATGCAGGTTGATTCATAAAAATGTCGGACGATTCATCTAGCAAGCCGTCTGCTGAGCCAGACGTTGCCGCCGCTCTCCCGGATTCACAGGAATGTTCCGCTCCAACGGAAACCGTACCATCTAGACCCCCTACCGGTTCGGATCCGTCTGATGACCATCAACCATCTGAGTCCCAGGAGGTGTCACAGGGTACCGAGACATCCACATCCCTCGACCAGCCTACAGGTGTCCTCGGACTCGGTGATACTGCTGTAAACACAGAAAACTCGGAACTCCTTACCCTCTTAGAGTCAAATACTCAGACACCTCAACAGGACAAGCTGGAGGCTCCCTCAGTGCATGTAGATGATACTGAATATGTTCCCCAACCTACAAACCTACAAGTTTCTGACCCAAATGTCCCAGAGGTCACCCTGACGGAGGATACAACATCATCTGGCCCTAACGACTCGATACAGCCCATAACGCAGTCTTCCGATGAGCAGACTACATTGCTCTCGAGATCTAATACCGCGGAGCTATTAGCACGAGATGATATTGTCTCGAGAACCAATTCATTCCCTACCGTTAACTCGACAAACGAGCCAGACCACACCACCACATCTGCGCCTCAGGTTATTGAATCTGCTGAATCGCAGCATGATCCGAATAACGATACTCCCAATATTCCTCCCACAGAGTCCAATGTTAATTCAGGGAGCACGAATGCCGCACCGTTATGGAATGACGAAGTAGACAACGAGGCCGAAGGGGAAGACTTCTTCAATCAAGTCAGCACTCAGACTAAGCCCATCTATATCCCACCCGAGTTTGCGGAATCGAGGTTTGAGGAAGGACTCCCCTTGGTCGATAGCGGCGAACAGAGCGATGACCAGCAAGCTGCACAGCCCAAACAGCAAAGTGCCCTGGATTCGGTTTTCAGCGAGGATATATCTACAGATGAAGCGGGCTTTTTTAGCTCTCACATGTCGCAGGCAGCAGAGCAATCGGAGGCACCACCCACACTACACCGAAAGCAGACTTCACAAGTGCTAGACTCACTACGAATGGATGATGCTTTTCGGGGAGATGAGTCTCCTGTCGAACCTCCTCGCATCCCTTGTGAACAGATGTCTACATCAGAAGCGGTCGATGGGCACCAGACTTCTAAGGATGATGAAACAACCCCAGAGAATTTAGATGAGAATGAACTTGCGGAACGATGGAAAGCAGCCCTTGATGATGATTTACTTGATGATGAGCTTCTTGACGATGACCTGCTCGATAATGATAACGCAGCTCAGCAGGAAGATGAAAAGCCACCAGCTCCACCCCCGTCACAGCGCTATGCACCCAACACTTCGGCGTATTTACCTCAATCTCGTCCCGCACCCCCTCCAATTAATCCGTACGCCCCTCATCAGCCATCATCTTCTTCGATGATGGAGGGTATAGCCCCCGCCCTTTATGGAGAACATGCGCAGCCCATCAGCCCGGTCTCCGCGTCTGCGGAAAGCTTTTCGAACCAGCCAAAGGCTGGATACAAATCCCCATATGATCTACCTGATGATTTGCAACCAAAGCGCCGAATCGCTCCACGGTCTGCTTCTAATATCAGCCAGCCGTATCAACCAACTCCCGATTCCAGGCCTTCTAGCTCCTATAGCGCTGCGCCACTGCAAACTGCCTCTCCAGTAGCGCCAACCAACCCTTATGCTCCTCAGCCTCAACCTCAGTCTCAGAAACCAGCGGGTCCTGGCAATTTTTTTGAAGAACTTCCAATAGCTCCACGGTCAAGGCCATCAACAAGAGGAAGATATGCTCCTCCTCCTGCAGAAGCAGGCCGACAGGCCCCCGCAGGTTCGCAAATGATGACTCCCACACCTCAGCAGCATAATGAGCCCCAGCCTCAAGGGCAGTATGGATTACAGGCACCTCCAAGAATGGACCCTTACGCAAACGTCATAGCTCCTGTTGGGCCTGTTGCAACCAAGCCAGCAACACAATACTCTTCCAGGCCAACTGGGAAGCCCGCGGCATCTGGACGTTACTCTCCCGCACCCCCGCTTTCTAGCAGCGCACCTAGTCACTCATACATGCCAAATCATGCGGGAATTACGCTTCCATTTCAGCCAAGAACCTCAAGCCCCCTTGCACAGCACGATTCTAGTCATGTTAGGCCCCAGGTTCATCCTGAAACTCCTCGTGAGGGTTCTTTTGGCAGCCAGGAGTCAGCTCAGCATCTCTCTCCTCCAGCTGCCCATAATGACTTTGGGCAAAGGAACTATGCTCCAATGGCAAACGCTATCTCATCCCCGCCTTCTAGCATGCCACCGCCCTCTGCTCCTGTACGAATGTCTCCGCCCCGCAGGTCGCAAACCCAGTCTCCTGGGAAGCGGATTTATAGCCAAGGACACCCATCTATAATACAGGATAATGCGCAAAGGCCCGCATCTGCTCACGCACCCAGTGGACCTCCTCCAGCTTCCCATTTTCCGCTGGCTCGTGCTATGACGGTCGATCCACACCCAGCACCCGCTATTGATTTCATTGCTCCAGCAGATAGCCATAGCCTCGATCCTTTAGAGCGTTGGAAGGGCGCTCCTATTATTAAGTTCGGTTTCGGCGGATCCTTAATAACCTCATTTCCAAAGCGTGTTCCTCTGTACTCAACTGGGCAATTGGCTCCTCGTATGAAGCCGGTCCCAGGTGAAGTTAAACTACGTTCCTTCAATGATGCTATTCCAGAGTCTGTTATGCCAGCCAAATTCCCCGGGCCTCTGAAGTCTAAATCCAAAAAGAAAGAGGTCATTACTTGGCTATCAAACATGATTTCGAGTTTCGAACACGAGGACCCCCAAGGTCTCGTGAGTCTCACTCAGGGAGAATATCAAGCCAAGGTAGAGAAAATCATGCTCTGGAAGGTTCTCAGAACGCTTGTTGAGCATGATGGTATCCTTCGAGGTGCTCCTGATGCAGAAAAGAGTCTTCGTAGCATTCTGTCGCCCATTACCCCACAAAATGATCAGGGAGCGCCAACCATGGGTTCAACGAACACACTTTATGGCAAAGAGGAGCCTGCTAATGTTAGCCTAGACGCAATTCAACATAACTTGCTTCTTGGTGAACGTGAAAAGGCCATATGGGATGCCGTTGACCACCGGCTGTGGGGCCATGCCATGCTACTCTCCTCAACATTAAATCCATCCATTTGGAAGCAGGTTGTTCAGGAGTTCATCCGTCGTGAAGTACGATCTGTAGGCGAAAACACCCAATCGCTTGCTGCTCTTTACGAGGTACTGGCTGGCAACTTCGAGGAGAGTGCAGATGAGCTAGTTCCTCTATCTGCACGGGCTGGTTTGCAAATGGTTAATACCCGTACCGGTCAAGGTCCAACCGGGAACGCACTTGATGGACTCAACAAATGGCAAGAGACCTTGAGTTTGATTTTGAGCAATTCTAGCGCCCAAGATGACCAGGCTATATTAGCACTGGGTAGGTTGCTTTCGTCGTACGGAAGAGTGGAAGCGGCCCATATTTGCTTCCTGATTGCCAGATCTAGCACCAACCCTATATTTGGAAGCCTTCAGGACCCGAATGCTTATATCGTCCTTATTGGAGCCGACCACAAGCGATATCCATTCACCTTTATGGCTGATTCTACTGCGTGTTTGCTCACCGAGGTATACGAATTCGCTACTTCTGTCCTCACAGCTACGCCATTACACGTTCTACCTCACTTACAGGCTTTCAAGCTTCAACATGCAATGACTCTTGCTGAGACAGGTCACCGTTCAGAAGCCCAGCAGTATTGCGAAGCAATTGGCGCCCTGCTGAAGACAGCAACCAAACTCTCGCCGCACTATAACCAGCGATTCTTCATTGAGCTGGAGGAGCTTTCAAACCGCCTACGCCAATCACCCGGTGATTCAACGTCGTCTTGGATGTCGAAACCCAGCATGGAGAAGGTATCTGGCTCAATGTGGGCTAAATTCAATAGCTTTGTCGCTGGTGACGACTCTAGCCCCGACTCTTCTGATCCATCTAAGCCTCATGAAGACCAAGGTCCATTCGCAAATATTGTTGGCACTCCGCCAGTCACCCATTCACCTGGAGGACCTGAATCTTTCGGTTCATATTTCCCTACACACCAACAACAGCCAGTCGCTATCCCTGCTTCGAACTCTCGATATGCACCTAATAACCAATATGCCCCTTTTTCATCCCCGGATCAGCTTCGCGGCCGCCGCTCTCTAGACTCGCAGCGTTCCCCCTCACGGGGTGCTGCTGCTCGGTCATACTCACAGAGGCGACATTCCCAAGATCCTTCCACTGGCTATGAGAATAGCTACGCTCCACTCGCAGCCGGCAATCCTTACTCTCCATCGCCAGTGGCCCCCCAACCTACTACGCACTCTACGCCATTACCTGCTCACTCACCACTAGCTCCTGTTGAGGAAGCGAGCTCGTCGTTGGCTCCGAGCACTACCTCAGAGCAAGCTCCTGGAATGGGGGTGTCGGCTCCCAGGCCAAGCTCGTTTCAGCCCGCCTACCAATCAGTCAATGCCACTTATTCTCCTCCCACGCAAGAATCTCAAGGAGGATACGAACCTCCATCAGAGGGCGGATACCAACCTCCATCTTATGAGCCGCCTTCTTATGAGCCCCCTATGAATGAACCTGAGTCGCCTGAGAGTGAAGAAGCTGAAGAAAAGAAGCCCAAACCAAGGAAGAGCTTTATGGATGACGATGATGATGACAGTTATACTGGCAAAGGAGCAGCCGCAGCCGCACCCACAAATGGAGTAGAAACAGACAGAGGACGTAGGGAACGAGAAGCAGCTGAACTTGTTAGGAAGGCTGCCGAAGAAGATGGTAAGTTTTACACCTGATTTTCAATATACAGAACAGCTAATTTGTGTTCTAGCCAAACGTCCACCTCCAGATGCAAAGAAGGGGTGGTTTACTGGCTGGTTCGGGAAGCGAGACCCAAGCGCTTCTGGCGGTCCTATCCGAGCCAAGTTGGGAGAACAAAGCTCGTTCTACTTCGATGAAGACCTGAAGCGTTGGGTTAACAAGAAGGATCCCAACAGTGCCACGTCCTCCACCTCTGCCTTACCACCTCCGCCAAAGGGCTCAGCAGCCGGCAGCCGGTCTGCCAGCGCTGAACAGCGCCCACCTACTTCGGCGTCTGTCGCAAGTGCACCTGATGCAGTCCCCATCCCACTAGCCAGACAATTGTCGGCTCAGGGTGGCCCAAATTCGCCATATGGCTCTGCTCCTCCCCCGTCTTCGCTGGGAGTTCCCGGTGGTACTCCACCTTTGACTCCATCTTCAAGACCTGGAACTGCCCTGAGCCATGCAAGTTCCATTGATGATTTACTTTCAGCCCCGACTTCCAAGAAGGGAGGTACCCTGAAAGGACGTAAGAAGGGTCGATATGTCGATGTTATGGCAAAATCCTGAGGTAATCTTTCAACTCTGCCTGAACAGTGACGTTTCACCACACAAGCCTTTGTCAGGCTGCTATACATACTCTCCACCACACGTTTGTTTTCTCTTTCCCCTGACACTTGTCAGCCTCCGTTTATATCCCTCTCGACCTGGAGTCAGTTTTGCTTGTTATTGCTTTTATTTGCTTATTCATTCCTTTTCTCGATGCTGTCTATCGATACCTTCGCAGGCGGCTTTCCCACTTCCTCCAAATACCCCTTTTAATACTACATTTCCCGTGAGCAACTATAAAATCTTGACTGTGCTTACTTTGTGTTGACTTCGTTTGCATGTATAATTTTCTGGCTTTCCCTTGGTTAACTGTACTTTATAGCATTATTATTCTTAATATATCATCAATTTCGTCAGCCAACCTCCTGGCAGCGCCTGAATGTCAGTTCCTACCTAGCTAGCATACGAGTTGATGTAATATGTTAGGCAGGAGTCCTCTCCACCTATTCCTCCGGGGAGGTAAACATAGAGGACCAGGGCCGTCTCATGAATGAAACCTACAGGGTCAGCAGAGGAAGAGGGAACAACAAGTATAAAGGAAGAATAAAAATACTTACAGGCAACGACTTTGGGGCTTAATCTACCAACACTCAGTACCCGGCCCCAGTCTTTACCGTCAATCCTTACTTTTGCCCATCCTTCCTCGCCATCTGCTGCTCGGGCTCTCATCCGCTCACTTGGCAGCTGAGCGATCTCGCTCTGGGTCATATCTGCCTGGTCTAGGGGAGGATTCACTAGTCCTGCCCATACACTTGAGATGCGAAGAGCATCAGTAGCAATGGCCAATTTCAATGACCCGTGCATGTTGGCGCTAAGTTCCAACTTAGGGCCGCTGCTATGACTCCCGCCCGCTAGAGCAGGTCCATTGCCGTTGCCACCAGCACTGACATTCCCTGCTTTACTGGATGCAGCATCAGTGGCAAGCTTTGTGAAACGTTCGGATATGCTTTTGAGCTGGATGAGACTGGGAAGAATGATATGTACATCCGGGTCACGGCAACGTGGTTCGTGCACTCCCTCGACTGCGGAGGGATGAAGAACGCGGATGGGTATTTCCTGTGTCACAATCGTTTCACGTTCCCGGGGTCCGTCTTGCAGAAGCTCTGCGGCTGGTATCCCGCTCAAGGCGCCGCCGTTTTCAAGAGACTGAGGATTTGCCGGGCGGGAGCCGCTAGCCCTTGCGGGCTCGTCTGAGTTAGACGCACCTTTTCCCGACGTCCATGACGAGGTAACCACTGTCAGGGCGAGTTGAGGCTGGTTCCCCTTTTTGGTCAATCGTAGTTGCGCAGAGGTAGCGCCGGTGGCTGACTTTAGCGCGCGATGCAGGGCACCGATTGGCACCTCCAAGTTTATGACCTTTGCAACTGAAGAAAAAGAATATGAGTCGAAAACAGTGTGCTACTCGTCTCTTAGCCCATGGTCATCTCCAATTAAAATCAACTTGTCGCCATGGCCCTCTTCCATGGTCCAAGTCCAGATAAATATACATACAATTGGGAGCTGGGCCCAGACCTGCGTCCCCTGATCTGGGATTATGGAGAATCGGACGACCTCATCCTCGAGCCTCACCCAGCAGACCTTGCCAAGTGACGAGAGGGAGGCCGTAAATTCTAGCAGCAAGGATTAGTCAAATAGTCCCCAGAGCTGACGCGTTGAAAAACAGATAACTTATGGGTCAGATTTTGCTGCTACTGACTGGAGAACGTCGCTACGTTCGTGAGCTGGCTTTTGAAACGCATCCTGTACGCTTCATCGTCCGGTGCGAGCAGCAGCCAGAGACATGAAGAAGCCCTTGAGCTCTCTCTCTTCTCTTTTCTCTTTTGTCCCTTTCTTCCTTGTAAACCGCGTGTGGTCTCTGATCTGATTCCTCCCTCCCTGTGCAGTTTCGCAGCTTGCCGCCGGTGTGAAACAAGGAGTGTCCAACTGGCCCAGCTAGTTCCAGGACAAAGCTGGTTGCAAAAAAAAAAAAAAAAAAAAACGAGCAGGCCAGACGCTTGTCTCAGGTAGCTGCTATTTTCAGGGAAGCCGACGACGAAGCCGTAGATCAGGTCGTAAGGCGTATAAAAGTCGTCTAGCCAGCTCGTAGTGCGCTGGTTGAAGCTGTGGCTTGAGGTTGTCTTTTTCCTTTTTCGGGTTGCAGCCACAAGAAGCAAATAACTAATAACTAATAAAAAAAAAGATCCATCGCGACCTCAGCTTTTCCTCTCTCTCCACGACCTCCAAAACAACCAAAGAAGAGGCAGCAGCAGAAGAAGCAAAAACAGAGCAGCCTGCGAATGACCATCTTTATGGCTTACGGTGCTGGGTTTTCTACTTGACAGCGCATTCGTTTTCTGCAGGCTTTCTTCCAGAGAACCAGCGAGAAAGGTGGACGCGGAGGAGAGGCAATGCTTGACGGACCTCCGGCATCTCCAACTGCGATGGCAGATATCCAGCACCTGTTTCCTCTCGCCGTCTGAATCTCGCTCTGGAACGGAAGATTTCGCTTGGTATGCCTGTATACTGTCGCTCTTTGCTCGTTGCCGGCGCGGATTTCTTGTTCTCCTAAGCCATGCCGACCTCCCCAGACGCCGTTTAAAGCAGACAGAGATATAGTGCCGAGCAAGCTGAGAGCCCACAACTTCACCAAACGCCATAGAATCCGGGGCCTGGCGATGCTCCTGGACGAACACTAGTTATGGCGAAATCCCCGTTCGACTCTCTAGACCCGGCTGTCCGCCTCCCTCCGCGCCATTCGCGATCTCCACGCTCGCCCTCACGCTCCCCGGAACGGAGAGCGCAGTTCCTCTCTCACCAGCTCGATCCTCTACTCTCAGACCTTTCTCCAGAGACGACGCTGCAAGTCCTCTCTGCTACCGACGCTATCCCGATACATAAAAACACTCCGCATAGCCTTCTGGCCAAGAGCATATCTGATGTCTCAACCGTGGATCGTGCATTCGGCATAAGAGCCGCAGTAGCCGCGCAGAAACTCAATGAATGGCATACTGAGGTCCTCTCCTGGCTTTGGCCGGATCCCGCTCGTGATCCGAATGCAAGAAATGGGTTTCTTCCCCCGAAAGAGCTTGAGAAGAGCTCCGATAGGAGTTATGATGAGGCTCAGACCGGAAATTCTGCCATACCAGAGACTGAGCGGGAAATATACTTTGGAAGCTTGCCTGCAAGCATCTTGAAACTATATCAAACCCGAATCAAGGAAATAAAGGACGGCATGGAAGCTCTGGATGTGGAAGAGTTGAAGGAGCATGTTTTAACAGCTCATATTCCTTCACGATCCCGTCCGCCTTCTGCTGCTAGCACCATGTCCACAAGCTCCGGTCTAGCTAGCTATTTGAAGATGAGTGATTTCACCGCAGTCATAACAGCTACTATTCTACGGGCCCTACCCGTGCTATCAAGATTGAACAATCTGCTTAGCAACTGGCACGCTCGACTCCTTGTTCTTAATCATGTTCCAGGGCTGGTCTTGGACCTTCAGGAGACTAAACGGGCTATTGCCAATGCACTTAACCGCCTGCAAAATGGCCTACTCCCTAAGCTTGATGATCCCCTATTTTCCAGAGAATGTTTCAGGTCCAGCTGGAGAGAGCTGCAGGCCATGGTCTCATCTCTCGGTCGCCGGATTGATAGGATGCTTGATATCCTCGAAGGGAGAGAAGATTCGCTACCCGAAACTTGGATCGATGACATGGAGGCCATTGAGTCAAGAATTGCCAGCTGGGCATTTGAGGCTGAACGAAGAGCAGTGCAAAATGAGTTGAAATGTCTATATCAGCGCGAACTTGACGAGTATTTGGCGCAAAAGTCTTCAGAGGAATCAGTGCCAGATGTCTCACACCCTTCACAAAAGAGCTCCGATGATGTAGCTGAACCATTAGTCCAACACAGTGAGGCAGTGGTCAAACATCACACTGCCAGCCCTAGCACAGGGCCTGATTCTCACTTTACTCCTTTGACGCCACAGCCCTTGCTACCTGCTATCAGGGAAAATCACACTGGTGAATCACGGGCAATTACATCTTCCGTTGCCGACTCGTCCGATGGATATACCCCCGAAAATTCTCCTTGTAAATCTCAAGATCCTGTGAAAAAACTAGGGATTACTTCCTGTTCTACTCCGAATAATGGTCGGGCTACTGCTGTTACCAAAAATATTCAAGATTATGACACCCCGAACTTTGAGTCTCCACGCGTTCCCAATTCAGCAATATACGATGGTACTCAGGGTGAAGATTTCACGACTAGGCCGGTCTCCCGCCTTGATTTCAACGCCATTGACAGCCCAGGTTCGGACAACTACAGTGACATGTCGCCTGATAACTCACCAGCTCCCCTGACGCCCTTGGCCAACATGCGTAAAAGGTCCAGTAAGCGCGAGAGCAACGTCCCGTCTAGGTTACAACTAATTCCGTCTGGCTCGGATGCAACCATCAAGCAGAACGATATGGCTGGTCCTGTCGACTCCCCTGCTGCTTCAAGCTTCATCCCTGACAGAGAAGACTTAGAATTTAACGTTGCCCAACCCCTGAGTTCTCCAGCGACTCCAGCACAGTTCTCATCATCGCCTGGCCTAAGCTCCAGCGGTTCGGTAATACACCATACTCCAGAAGTAACGAAAAACTCCACATCTCGTCCCACAAATAGCGCATCCCCTTCTCCGGACCTTCAGACCCCACCATCCCTTCGATCATTTGGCAGAACTATGAGTTTACCCCTAGCACGTTATATCAATGACGAGGCTGCCTCCTTGTATGGACAGCATGGAGCCTACCACCCGAATGGCAAATCACAAATAAGCACAGCATCGATCGGATCGGTTGATATATCACCAAGAGGACAGGTACGTCAAGCAGCTTGCATTCAATGTAACTGCGTTTACTAATCGTTTTCCAGGTTGGGGATTCAACTTTTGATCGAAGAAATAGCTTAACCCCAGGCACTTCCACAAAATCCGAATTGCGGAGATCTATTTCATCCGCGAGCATATCCTCCTCCCCTCGTTTACAAGAAAAATTAAATCTTGGCCGTCTATCAAATTTTACGCGGTTATCACATTTGCGCCGCAGTGCAAGCTCTGAACCATTATATCTTGAGAAGTCGTCACTCTCTACAGGCTCTGCTGATACAAATTTTTCATCCACCCCCCTAAAACCCCTCGACCTTCCCTCTAGGTTGAGCCCATTCCTTCATTCCTCATCTCCAGAAGCAGATAACACATTCCCGGATGCCGATTCTTTAGAGTTGATACCCCCTCCTCTCAAAACAAGATCCCACTCAGGGACCAGAACCCCCGTTAAAGTACCACATGATGAATTCGATGACAGGATACATTCCATACTGGATACTATTCCTAAAATCCGTATGAAATCTACCGTAAGCGAGGATTCCAATGAAACACCTGCGCCGGACAATTTACGAGTGCCGCCAAACTCAGGCCGCGTCCATCCTCCTTCTCCAACGCTGTCTCGCTCTAGTACACCTACTCCTTCACTTACCCTTACGCCAGCACCTCGCCCTAGGCGTCGCAATAACCCTGGACCGGATGAAGTGCGGTTATATCACCTTCATAGAGGTGGTAAAGCAGCCCCAGTCAAACTATTTGTACGATTAGTGGGCGAAACTGGAGAGAGAGTAATGGTACGCGTTGGCGGTGGTTGGGCGGACCTCGGTGAATATCTTCGCGAGTATGCCATGCATCACGGAAGAAGAGGCATAATCGACGGTAGATTTGAAGTACAAGGAATTCCCGTTGTCAGCAAATATCCCCGGGCGCCAACCCCTACTACAAATGGTCGAACCACACCCATACCTCCCTCGCGACCTGGCTCTGCTATGGATATTCGCCCGGGGTCCTCTCTAGCAGTCCGGAGAGCAAGACGTGCAACCGGCTCAGGTGCAGATCTGCTACCAAACCTCACCGCTGCCAATATTCAAAGACTATCTGAGGAAGGTGTTAGTCCTGGCAACTCTTCTGTTTTATCCTCACAACGACGCCCATCACTATCCTCCGCAACTTCTGTGAGCACCTCGGCTGTAGGGGATCACTCATTTAACACCACTCCATCCCACCGCTCCTTTTCCACAATCACTGGCGCCGCTCATTCAACACCACTTGGTTTAGCTGGTCCCAAACCTCGATCAAAACAACATACCATTAGTCCGGAGAGCGAAGCCTGGGTTGAAGATGTCATGGGTCAGGCACGAAGGAGCTCATCTACTCTTAGAGCCCAGCGATCCATGACTGCCATGCGTAGCAGCTCTGGAGTCCTTCGACGCATGCCCAGTGCAACTCTTAATGAACAGAGCCCGACAAACAGCATTGCAATGAACAAAGTTCGGGGCGAGAATAAACTCCGGAGCGCAAGTGATATGGGAGGCGTGTCACTTAACAAACGAGTCTTTTTACGCCGACTAGGGAAAGAAAAGGAGTAGTGCAACTTGATAGTTGACCTCTTCGTTTTTACTTCACCATTCACTCTTTCACCACTATCTTCTTTCTATTCGGAATCTTATTTTTATTTCATCTTCTTGGGTCGCATGTTGTGGGTAAGTGAGTGAGTGATTTGATTTTTGGACCGGCGTTATTCAAAGATATCCATTTCGATCTCCTATTTTTCATCTTTATTTCCTCCATCTAACGCCATGACTACTCTCTTTTAATCTCCAGTACCACGTTCTTTTACCTCAGCCTTTCTTTTCCTTTTTATCTTTTCTTTACTATGCTCCTATTCCATCTTCCTTTATTTTTTTCCCCTTCTCATTTTTTCTTGGTTACCCCCGGTCATACGCTATTTCAGCTTTTAGCGAATCATTTCTGTAAGATTGATTCAATGTCTCTCGCATTGCAATACTCTTCTGAACATATACCCCTATTATCTCAAGTCGACTAGTCCTTTCTGATAGGAATCATGATCGATTATTATATTTCATTAGACTCGTACAGTGCCTATTATTAACGTAGTATGAATATGTGCATATTCTGTGTCCGCGACTCCGAGATATTAATTACTCAGTAACCCAAGAACCCGAACGCCTATGGGGAGGTAATAACGGGACAGCAAAACGTATGCGATGCAATAAATGTTGTCATCGCACCTGAAACTCCCAGATACCCGCAATATACTAGTCTTAAGTGCAATATATTGATAAAATGATACAGGAAGGAAACTCGTAAGAAAAGGTCCAGATGTGCGAATGGTAGAGTAGAAGTAGCTTCATGCACGCACTGGAAATAATCATTTCGCCCCAAGAAGAGTATGTTGCCGGACCTCTTTAGCATCCATGACTTCCACCTCCCGGCTAAGCAGCTTGCGAAGGTCAGGGGTAATTATCTGGACAGAAGTGGCCTCAGAGTCAGGCTTCGTATTGGGCGTGCTGGAGGGTTTTGCTCCTGTACCGCCTGATGGGCTAGCTCCAGTAGCTGTGGCAGAACTATCTCTAGCGGGTGATGTAGTGGTATTGGCCTGAGGTGTTGGACGTGTTGTCCGCTGACGAACAGGTGCCTGTGGAAAGTTGTACTTCTTGTCAATAGCTTCAACTTTCTTCTCAAACCGATGAAATAAGGCCTCCGCTCTACTCAATGTTGGTATCAAGTCGATTGTATTTGATAGTTCATTAACTATTGATAGTTTAGTCCAACTCTGATAACATTAACAGGGAAACGACATACCGTATTTTAAGACCTCATCGAAGTGGTGAAGGTGTGCCATAATAACGTCACGGTGCTTCTCTAGTATAGCCAAAGCGACGAAGATATGGAAATTACTAGACAGATGGTCTGTCCATAGTGCTTCCCAGAGCCTGAGACAATCAACCCATTCGAATTCTCTTTTAAACCAAACTAGGAGCATGCGGAAGAAAAAGAAGAAGTTGGTGCTCTCAGCTTTCTGAAGATGTAGGTAAAGCTTGGGGTCCATGAGTTGAAGGAGTTGGTCAAGGGTCAATAACTGTTGGCGCATCCCAGATTGATCTCGAAGGAAGTTTCGTTCCTGATATATGTATTAGTAGACGATACGATAAGTGTATGGAATATTCAGGCTGACGCTTACCATCCGGTTCATGAACCCAACGAAACCCCAAAATGCAATCGCATCGTCTTGCATCACGGCATAGATGGGGCTAAGAAGATCACTCATACCTTGTACATACCCAAGTTCTGTGTTGTACTCATTGTAAGTGAGCAACATATCTTTCATCTGTTCAAGGTGGACATTTGTCCCAGTTTCAGCAAACGGCGAATCTGGATCTGGATGAGGTGTGTCCTCCCCGGCAAAAAGGGGGATATGACGATCTGTCCGGTGAACATCTTTTTCTGAATTGAGAACACCAAGGGATGGTTTGTAGTTAGCCATCTGAAGACTTGACGTATGGCTTGGCTTTAGAGAACCATAAAGTCAAGGGGGGTATCTAACCTATTCTATTCTTTTGCTCCCTAAACCATTCCTGCTCTTTAGGTGTGGAAGCCCCATCAATCATACGCTCCCACCAAGCACCTTTCAAGCGGATATACTCATCTCGTCGTGAATTCATGATGGCTTTTCGTTCATCTTCGCTACTATCCCAGTCATAAAACCCTAGAAGGAATAGCCATGCTTCTTTTCGAACGCCATCGTTTGGTTCAAGGCCGCCGTGGAAGATACGCTCCTTTGCTTCTTCAACGGTGATTTGGAGTTTTCCAGTGGTTTTATGGAACCATCCATTCCACTCTTCCAAAGTAACTATTTTTCGCTTATCACTGATACTCATCTGGGCAGCTTCCATATCCAGAATTTCGAACTCTCCAACGGAGCTATTCTCCATGGCCAGGACATCGTTTGCTGTCCATATTCGTTGGTTGCGCTCACGTTCGCTCTGTTCTGCAATACCCATCGCCCAACGAGCAAGATATAGTCTGGCACTGTCAAACTCGTCCTGTAAAGTTTGAACTTCTGGGTTTCTCATGAGTCGCCTTACTTGAGGAGGTAGTCGGGGGTTATCCGCAATATCTTGAGCAGTTCTGCGAGTGAAAGTTGTGATTTTGCTAAATTGCTCAAGGACCATCCACCTTGTTTCCTTAAGAGCTTTTGTGAATGGGTCCATTGTTGCATCTTTAGGAGGTTTGCTGGAACCGGGTTGGCCGCTAGAATTTTCCAACTTGCCCTTAGCTTGTCCAAAAGCTGTTTTGTCTTCCTCAGTTGGGTTGATAAGGTAGGCACTCGGATCCTCCCCTGAGCGGTGAACGTCCACGTATCTCCGTAACCATCGGAGTACTTCGTCGCCACCCCAGAACATGCTTCCATCATCGGCGAAGGGGTCAAAATTTTCCTTTGTCCGTTTCTTTTTTTGCAGTATGGTAGATTCGCATTCACTATCATGGAAGAATAGTGCAGGAAAACTATCTCCTGCCTTTGTGTTGATAACCACGCTACCAAACCACCACCCTAGACTGGGTGGTCGGACCAAAAGTGAGTATATACGTGACAATGGGATAGCAAATGCATAAGATCCGATAGGACCAGCACTACTAAGAGTTGTAGGTAGTGGAGGGACCAAGTAGGATGTCCGTGGGGGAGAGTTATCGTCTGATAGGTCTACTTTAACGTAGACATCGCGCTCATCCCCGAGAGATGCCTCAGGCACCCAAGAGAGTAAAAGCGATGACGGATCAACGGTTTTATCCAAGGAAGGAGAAGAGGACGAAGTACTCTCACGCTGAGCAGAGGGAGCAGGCTTTTGCTGAACCAGGGCAATAAAACCGGGTATATTATCCTTTGAAGATGCCGTTGGATGAACGTAGACCTGTGACAATTGATCAGCGTAAGTAGCCCCTCTAGTTGAATTTCTCGTGCCTAAGAGAAACGCGCCATACCTTACTCTTGGAATAGAGCAGCCTCACGCCTTTTCCAGTGCTAGTATGGGTAACAGTATTATAATCCCCTTCTTCGTCGTCGCTCACATCGTAGAATGAGGCCGATGGAGACGGCGGCGACGCTGGTGGGGTGGTATTCGCAGCCATCGTTGCGTTGCTGCAAGGGCTAACCGGATGAGCTGGAACCACCTAACGAGCAATCATTCTTGAGCTCTAGAGGCGAAGAACTGATATTTATCCTGTCGTCCGCAGCAAACAGGCAGAAACGATAACCAAACCTGTCGTCTCTGCAGCGGCTGAAGAGCGTCTTCGATGACGAACTATGTTAAGTGACGAAAGAAGAAAACATGTGACGTTCGTTCTTGATTACTTAAGCTAGCTATGGTCAAAGCTTAGCTTTAAGTAGGTCACGTGTAAAGCTTACTCGAGAACTTACTAACCAGCTAGCTGTTTGCACTGTTTGCACTGTTTGCATATAAAACAGGTCTCGCTTTCCATGCAAGCACTCACTGGAAGATATACAGCCTAGAGCAAGATACACAGCTTTCTGCGTTTATACATATTCTTCCCTGTCCTATACTACTTCCTTTGGTATATGTTCTTGGTTAGTTGCTGGCGCATCGATGAAGAGACCTACCTCGACCGCCCATATTTGGTCTCTTTTAATGATACCCCGGAGTTCGTATATTCATGATAAAGTATCCTTTGGGATGTTCCTTCGTTATACTACATTTGAAAACGGGAATATGAGGTTGAAGCAACGAAGATTATCTGTTTGAACAGCTCTGCAAAAATCCGCGTGGCTGAGGGTCATGATCCTTCGAGTAGGAGTCTCTGCCGTACCCCGCCGGGGAACTCTCCGTATACGGTCGATCTAATTGAAATGCGTTGCCTCCCAGGATTCCGGTGTGCAGACGATAAAAATGACATGATGAAGAGATACCTTTATTATTGGCATTTGATTGATTCCGGCCAACAAGAATCTGACTTTGGTACTGCTGTTGTTGTCTGTTGATCATTGGTGCCAATATCAATGGGTATCAACGCGACTAACTGTTATGGTCCGTTTGGTCAGAGAAAGGAATAGTCGGAATGGCTTTTTCTGCCCTTTCTCTTTTGTTGACAAGGCAATCGACCTAGCTTTGACTTCTTATAGAGTATACCAACCATTCTTCGACTGTTGAAAGGTATCCCTACATCGCAGTATCCATCATCAACTATGCTAGATTGAGCAAATACGCAGTTGTATTACGCCGCTAGAACCTCCGCGACAGTTGCGTTGCCATGGTCAAGATGTCTTCATGCGCCTAGAAATATCTATCCATGGCGGCAAGGGTATCTTGGGGGCTTGGCCCCCTTACTGAAGTACCAGCCTTAAGAGGTAGATGTCTCTGGATCATCTTATCCAACTAGTAAAAGTATCAACAACTATTAGGTAGAAGTTGGGTTGGGTTTTGAGGCGCAGCGTAATAGTTACATGACCAATGAGGGTTGATGGAACTATTAAAACAATTCGGTGCATTAACTAGTTAATTGTTATTGGTTCTTGATTTCCTCTTTTGCCGGAGAGACCGAAGAGATTCCTGGAACCGTTGTTGATCTATTCTCAGTGGCCAGAGATGTCGATTCTTCTGACATCGCCAGCGGCTACTCCGTACACAGTAGGTGTTAGCAATATGCTCTCTACCTAAGGTGACCCCTCCCACGGTGGCGGGCGGGATCGACATAAGAGATTATCCGGCCGCTTGGTCCCTCTGGTCAAGGCGTTTGCCGTTAATTATCACATCTGGTGAATTGAGGGTTTCAAGACCGGACCAGTCGCCTCTTGTCGACATTAAGGCGGCCACTCCAGCGTGCATGGGGTACTCCGCATGGGAACACTACAGTGGACAGTTACATCATTACTCCGTACACATCTCTGTGAATATATAATCAGTCACCGTGATGTATTCCACAGGCCCACTGACGTAACCACTGCAGCAGAGAGGAAAAGACATGTCACCTCGTCTTGAGTCTTCACGGCAACTCTGCGTTGACACACTGTGTGACGTTGAAAAGCACGTTCTGCCTTGATATACGCTTCTTCCGTGCATGCACATCTTCTCGTATCTGACGGCAAAGGGTGGTTGGTTATATAAATAGAAGTCCATGTGGAAAGCCGGATACTGAGTTCACAGAGGCGTGATCCTCGTATAATCTGGCCAAATCTTCCGCTCCCAAGATCGCCTTTGGAGTGCAAATCACTGCTAAGAAGGTTGAAAGGCGTGAAATAAGGCGAAGCGATGAAGTCTAGAAGGGATAAGAGTTAGCATATTTCGTACTCAGAGGGCATATCTGGGGAGTTGATGCGACTTGGAAGTGCCCGTCTCCATGGAGCCGTCATAGAGCTTCTCCGACAACACGAGCGACGACAGGAATAGATACTCTGCAAGACGGGAAACTGGCCGGGAGCTATCATGTCGAAGTACTTTGGCTTAGGGAAGTGCCACGTTAGTTAATCTATGGCAGATGAAAAGCGCATCGTAGCTGGTTAGTTGGAGGGTTAGTTATGGTGTTGTTCGGTCGCCAGCGAATTCCGCCGTAGGTAAAAGGACGAGACGACGACGACCACCCAACAACCTCCGACTTCACCTCTCAGCTCTCGGGCGGCCCCAGACATAAATAAGTAAGGACAGCAACTGTGGAATATGGGCATCGGTAAGAATGAGAAACATCGCTGCGGCTGCTTTTGCTTCATGTGACTGACTAACTAGTTAGTTGACTGTAAAAATAGAACTGCGTGGCTGGGTCCGCAGATGTCCTCGCTGATGGACGGAGCAGACCTGACGGCTGGCTAGGCTGAGCCCCGTCAACCACCACTCCATCTAACGAGTTACTGGTCCCGGATGGAGCTTAACTGGGCCCGGAAAGGGACGACGGCCTGCTGCTGCTTTTTTTTTTGGGGGGGGAACTGGAACCCGGCCAGCCTCCCTTGTCCGTTTTTGCTGCAGCGTCAAGGGCGTCTGCAGCACCAAGGATGTTAAGGGGTAAAACACCGCGTCAATATCCATCCAAGACCACAGGATAAGTGCTGGAGTGATGAGTCTTCGCTTGCTGCTTGACAATGGAGGGTCCGTCGGACGTTGAAGAGCTGCGGAACCTTTTCAATATAATACGGGAACAGCTGTTAGAAAGATTCCAACCATGGTGGAGTCTGTTTGGGCTTATCACAACAAACACAGCGAAAAGGGAGTTTGATGCTGTTAATAATCCTTGGCTAACCATGGAAGACATTCCAAATCAAAATTCAATAATAGCTGTCTCCTAGGATTCGCCGGGCTGGCGGGGGGTGCTTGGGGGTTAGATCGATTACTTCCCTGGCTAACTAGTTGATGGATGCTTATCAGGGCAGCGATATAGCCTCCCCTTGCACAGGCCAGCGGAGGAGGTTTTGACAGTACCCAGCCTTGAGCAAAACTAAGCATAAGACCCCTTTGAGCCTGGTTGCTCCCGTGCAATACGGGCTTTCCACACTTTGGCTGATCGCCGCCTGCTCCCCAGTGGAGGCGTCGACGTTGCTTTTTCCTGAGTCTCTTTGGTCCAACCTGTCTCTCAAGCAGCGCAGCCCTGCACACCATCTCTCCAACCCGTAAGATTCGCTGAGAAATACGGGCGATGATGATCGAAAACGGGCACTTATGTGATTGCCTACCCATATATCAGGTTGTTTCCCCAGCCGTGAACATAATATGCATGGTGCTGACATGCTGCACTTGTGTGTTTTTGGGGGATGAGGGCTTATCCTTCAACGGCTCCGGTTCTATCACTCCTCGCCCTTGTAGCTGCATGCAGGCACATACATAACACCCCAATCTATATCAATCAGGCAGTCCTTGTCTTGCTTGCCCTTGTCCCATATTCTTGCTGGGGTCCGCAGGTTTTAGTGGCGGCTACTCCTTTTTCCTGCTCTATCGAGAGACGAAAACCACACGGTAAACAATACTCATATAACTAGTTAAAATAACTAGTATGAATACACTCTCGGCTCCCAGGTATGCTCTATCATGACCTCCGAAGCAACTATCACTTAACTAGTTCTGCTCAACAGCAAAATATATATTTCCTTTTAGGGCCCAATTTCCAACAATTATTATTCTTCAACGCCTGTTGGACGCCCGATTATCTATTCCTCAAGGACGGATCTACCCTTTCTACCCAGCTCGACGGATTTGCGCGCCTATTTCTTTGACTGATCCACCATTAATCTAAACGGGTCGCATTCGTTACTGTACTACTCTGCCGTTCATTCTCATCGCAACACATCGCGCAGTTTCTCTATGCGTTTGGGGGGAATTGGTGGTTGTTGAAGGCCGGAAATAACGAAGGTTATGAAAGATATCTAATACTTTGGCTGCAAAGAGGTTAGTTCTTTTTTTTTTTTTTTCGATACCCTATCATGCATTTGCTCCGTCGTCTGCCTCTTGTTTATTTCCCTCTTTTGGAGTTTCGAAGCGGGTCTGTATGCTACGGGACAATGGGGACTATGGCTTTCTCCTCTTCATATATATTATCCCGCTTTCGAAGCCTCAAGATGATTGCGCAAGTGCCTTCTGCAGCTATCCATTGTTTGGGCAGAAGATTGGCCGTTGCCTATGAAATTGATTTATCTCATTTTTTGCTGGATATCCCGTCGAGAAACGAATCATCTGTCGTGGCTTTTTGGAAATCTTCCGCCTATCATGTCCTTTATCCATGCGTTCGGTATAAGCTAGTGATTTCTTGGGGCGTTGAAACAATGAAACCCTGGGAGCTTGGGGTGGGAGCCATTGCATTTAGATCTACCGGATGCCCCGGGGATAGGGGATGACAGCGATGACCTGCAGACGTTTTTTTGTCACTGTTCGATGTGCAGAAAGAGCTGACCTGATGCATGAACTCTAGAGGCGGGAAGACAGCAGCCATGACGATCATCGTGAGGTCAGAAAAGCTCAATAACCTGGTGCCTTCTGCAAAGAAGATGAAGAAACTCCAGGCCAGGCAGTCAGAGAGCAGTATGCATTGGGCTAAGGATATATCTACGAAGCTCGAGACCAAGGTCCAGAGCAAAATTCACGGAAGCAAGGATAAATCCAGTGACATGGCTACTAGAGGCCGTATGACGACGACAAGCGCGAGACCTAGGGTCCCACCCCTGCCTCCTTATTCCCCTCTCGGAGGTTTGCAGGAGCTCTTCAAGGAAGTTGGCGGAGCCTTTGGGTCTGGAAAGGAGCTTGAACGTGAAGAAGAAGGCGACGGAGAACCTGAACTTGTTTCGCCAGTGACCCTTGCATGTAGATCCTGTGCTGCGACTATGGGCGACAGTGTCGACGATAGGCTATGCGATGACAGCAGTATATGCTGCCTGTCCCCTGCAACTGTAACTACCATTGAGACTGGATTTGGCAGCTGTATGCATATCTCACACCGCGCTGCTCACGAATCTCCTTCAAATGCAGCAGCTAACGAATCGGCAATCCTCCCCCTATCCTTCGATAACGATCTCACAAGGAAGCAAACTGTTTATTTCACGCTGGATAACAAAAACCGGGCCTCGTCTGACCCCAAATCACCAACATCTCCAACATGCTGCTCCGCAACTACTTGTTCTTCAATATACCCCTGGTCATCAGTCAGCTGTTCTGGTGAACAAATACCGCGGAATTTACCCCCAAAAATAACTGTGAATGAACCTTTTTCACTTAACTCCGTCGACGCTGTGATCTCCAACGATGAATATCGATCGGGGCACCCCACCCCTGCTGCCAACTTGAAGAGGAGATTGACCATTCGAGAATCGAAAATGAAGGCCCTGCCCCCATATCCGCCCCTGCCGGAGACAGTACTCACTCAGCCCCAGGCACCGGGACAGTCACTCAAACGCTCTAGAAATGCTTCTCATTCCGCCCATTCACCAAAAGCGCTCTGCCTGCCCCAAATACCCCAAGAAAGCGATTTTGATATGCTTGATGAAACCTTCCAGCAATCCAATCGAAGTTCATTATTACCTTCATTAGAAAAAGCAGCCGAAGACCTCGAAGCACAGCTTTTAGCGATACCATCGACTAAAGAATCTCAACCAAACTCACGATCCCGTTCTCCCTCCCCCGCTTATCTGCAGCGAGCTATTACCAACACTGAGAGCGAACAGGAAGCCGTTGCCGCCCCTGAAATCCAAAACGACAACTCTCCAAGGATGGACCTGGCGCGTGGTAGTATCGAACGCCTTCGTGAGAGTATAGCGTCGAAACAAATGGTTCAGCTGACCCGCACGAAAAACCAGAAGGGCGGGCAGTCTGGTTTTAAGGAAAGATGGAGCCGTTTCTCTGCATTCTCAAAGAAAGGAGAGCCAGGAAAATCGAAGTCACAGCTGAATTTACCTTCTCCCAAACTACTTCCAATGCACACAATCAATCCGATAGAAAAGTTAGATTTTGGTTTGAATGTGGTTCTCGACATTCCTTCGGGTTTTGCAGAGCTCGATGCAGACCCATCACCACGAGAAGAGGCAAAACCGACACAGGCTGCACCTCGTCCACTGCGACCGTTGGTCGACAGCGTTATTCTTCGAATATTTGAAAATGTCGGCTACTTTGACGATTTGTTCAATTTAGCGCTCTCAAATAGAGCCTTTTATCAGATTTTCAAACAGAACGAGCTAGCCCTTGTTCGAAATACCTTATCTTTGATGTCCTTGCCAGCATGGGAATTGCGAGAGATGACTCCGCCATGGGATGATGACGGCGTCACTCGCCTTGCCGTCAGTGCGAGGGATGAGCCTATGCCTGAGTATACCCCCCAACTATATCTCCAACATTATTCCAGAGATCTATACGCCATGGCAGCTCTGAAATCCATGATTCTTGTACACTGTGAGAGTTTTCTTCGATTAGAAACATCACGAGCATTGGCAGGCTTGGATGAGCAGCGGTCGGCAGAAATGGACGATGCATTTTGGCGTGTATGGACATTCTGCTCTCTCTTCGGCTGTGGGAAAGGGAGAGAAAGCGATATCGAGGCTCAGGTTGACTGGCTCAGAGGTGGTATACTGGCTGAGTCTGACACCAGGCCGTCTGCATCTATCTTTAGCCCCATGCCGTTCATTAGCAACCTCCTGCTCGACCCACCTCAGGGATTTGCCAAAGGAAATAATGGCGGGTTAAGCACAGAACAACTATGCGACATGTCAGAGATCTGGACTTGCCTTGCTAACCTGCTCAGTGTTTTCCATGGCAAATGTAAATTGGCACGCAAATATGGTGTCTTTGACAATAAGGATGTAACTCCAGGAGACGTTACACATGAGGAGGCCTTGCTTGGTAAGTTTTTCAACCCTTTCCTACCATTTACATGGACAGAGAACTAATAAGCCTGATAGAAGAGTGGACTCAATATCTCCTCACGTTAGGCCCTTATGCCGTCCTTACTCTCATCAGTTTTGCTCCTTCTACCCCAGTTGAACAGAAGTTCGCTCGTGCCAAATCGCTAGGGTGGACTCGTTGGCAAGCCCCTGTGAAATCGGAAAATGAGCCGGCTAGGCTGTTCTTCAAAGAAGCTGTCTCACGAGTTTGCCGAGATCTCCCTTCACGACCAAGCTCCCTTTCCTCTTCTAACCCATCATCGTACTCCTCCAGAGCATCTCCCCAAAGCTCAAGGTCAAAACGAAGTAGTCAATCGAGCATTACGAGCCAGAACAGCGCTCGTCGTCAAAGACAGGCTGGCTTCGCGGCTGAACTTCGCAACAGAAAAGTATCTCTCGACACAGGGCTGGGTATTGCTAATGCCATTCCCAATTGTGACGAGCGACCAACTCCAGTCTCTGAGGTGGTCGTTAACAAATTCATTTCCTCCGAATCAGGGACACCATTTCTCCATCCCACTCCTCGAATGCTGGCATTCAGTCCAAGAAACCAATCTCCATCATCCTCAATCGTATCATCACCGCGACCAACACCGCCACTAGTAGAGGAGAAAATCTCCCAAGGCCGCCAACCAATGCCATCTACCAGCCGTCTTGCACTATATTACTCAAATCATCAGGAGCCAGTGGTCCCAGACCCAGCTGACCTGGCTCTGCAAAAGATGGTGCATGAACTAGGATTTGACGAAGAAGAAGCCAAATGGGCTCTGAAACGAACTGATACTGGTGAATCAGTCGATATCAATGCTGCTGTACACCTCTTACTTGTCAAATCCAGCAAGGCGAACTCTTCATCTGTGGAAATGGGCCTAAGACAGCGCGAATCTAATATTCCGCAGACAAAGGCAGATGAGGTCTACAGGCCTACCTGGAGATGGGCGTAATAACTGTTTTCATATACCCACATTGCATATATACATGCAGTTAGTTATTATTTCCTGGTTAAAAACTAACATACTACATGGAGTGACTTTCGTACTCCACTGTCTCTCCTTACACCAGCGAGGAGTTAACGTGTTTTTCTTTGTTCTTTCTGCGTCTTTGCTTTTAATACTGGTTTGAATGTAGTTATATACCCTTTCTTATGTTTCGTCTTTCGTTTATTTTTCCTCCTGGGAATAAGGGTGATGCGTGTATAGCTATATTAGCTAAACTCCTTACAATGTATAAATGATGGAATGTGTCTCCTATGTGTGTGAACCTTACTTATCTTTGGATACCTACTTATAATTAGGCAATTAAATACATCCCACAATACTGAAAAAGAACTATTATTTCATATTAATTTTCTTCACACAAAGTGATCATAAGCAGTTAGGTTAAATAAGTAGTAGATAAGGAACTAGACAATTAGACAATTCTTAATATCTGAAGCTCATCCTTACCAAGCAAGCGAAGATGCCAGCCCATCAAGTTCCCTCTCGTAATTCCTGTGACGAGAGATATGGTAGAAGAATTTACCCAAGAAATCATTGGCCTCCTTGAATATCTTGATTCCCTCCGTCAAGCTCTCTGGTTCATGCAACTTACAGCTGGTAACCACACCATAGCTCTCCACGACCCCGGCGGAAGAAGAATCCGCGAATTCGAGCTGCGGCACGTCTGTGCCTAACACCTGAGCAACTAGATTGACTGCATCACCAGTGGCGCCTATGGCTTTCAAATGACCAAATGATTCAGCAATCCAGTATCTGATCTGGCCTATCTTGCTCAGGATGCGAATATGTTCACCGCCAGGAATGAAGGTGGCATCAAACAATGTCGAGCGCGCACCATCGTATTGATGATCAGGTACGATGCCCTTATCTGTTTCTTTATGTTGGTGTGCAGCGAAGATAGGCTGGCGTTTAGTTCCAATGACGAAGGGTAAGGCTCCAGCAGCCTTGATTGCTGTTTTGGCCGAAATAAATGCTACCGGGTCGTAGCCGTCTCCGATCAAAATGGCGACACGGCGAGATTTGATGGTTGGCGTACCACTGCCAATCTGAGGATGGGTCTCGTTAATCTCTGCCTGGCTTAGATTGATCGTTTTCAGGCCCGGGTTAGGACGGGGAGAAGATTGAGGAGTTTCTGCCCCGACAAGAGGTGCCACAGCCTGTGCAAGCGGGAGGTCGATTTCAGCCAGACGTTTGACCACGCGGGTATAAACGGTTGGGTCGTCGCAGTGATCCAGTTCGAAGGCAAGGGTATTCTGAACATGTTTCTTCTCGTATGGAGTTAGAGAGTTGTAGAAAAGCTGAGCTTGGTTGATGTGTTCGCGGAACTTCTTGCTGAGAGTTCGCTGCTTGATACTCATTATCTTTTCAGGGAAAGAGTGGAATCCTTCCCCAACCTTGGCTGGAGGGCATGCTTCAAATCTATTTGGCCAGTAGTTGACGGTGCCCTGGGTGATCTTGTGGCGCATCTGTCCGTCTCGGTTGTGGTTCATGACCGGGCAGACAGGACGGTTAATAGGCAGCTCCTCCCAGTTCGTTCCCAGACGGGAGAGTTGGGTGTCAAAGTAAGAGAAGTTTCTGCCCTGTAAGAGAGGATCGTTTGAGAAATCGATGCCCGGGACAACATGGCCGGTGCAGAAGGCGACTTGCTCTGTCTGAGGGAAGAACTCGTCGATGTTTCGGTTCAGTTCCATCTCACCGATATATCTAACCGGGACTAAGTCTTCAGGCCAGATCTTGGTTGCATCAAGGATGTCAAAATCAAAATCATGTTCTTTATCATCAGGGATGACTTGAATACCAAGCTTCCACTTGGGGTAGGCTTTGTTATCAATAGCTTCCATCAGATCCTTTCTGTGGAAGTCAGGATCCTGACCACCGATTTTGAGAGCTTCATCCCAGACAAGAGAGTGAACACCAAGCTCTGGAGTCCAATGGAACTTGACAAAATGGCGTTTTCCTTCTTTGTTGATGAGAACAAAGGTGTTGACTCCGAATCCTTGCATCATACGGTATGAACGTGGAATACCTCTATCAGACATGGCCCACATGAACATGTGAGTAGCCTCGGGGTGGAGGTAGACAAAGTCCCAGAAGTTGTTATGGGCAGTTTGGCCTTGAGGGACCTCATTATGAGGTTGCGGTTTAACGGCGTGCACTAGGCAAGATCTTAGTATATGTATACTAGGTAAATGGAGAAAGGAGTGCATACCAAAGTCCGGAAACTTGATGGCGTCCTGGATGAAGAAGACAGGAATATTGTTTCCCACGAGATCCCAATTTCCTTCATCAGTGTAGAACTTGACTGCAAATCCACGGACATCTCTGACGGTATCTGCACTTCCTCTACTTCCCTGGACGGTAGAAAATCGAGCGAAGACAGGTGTAGTACGAGACGTGTCAGTCAAGACTCCGGCCGAAGTGACATCTGCAGCACTCTCAAAGAGCTTGAAATGCCCAAATGCACCGGTTCCACGAGCATGCACAACTCGTTCGGGAATCCTTTCGTGATCAAAGCGGTGGATCTATACAACTAGATGTCAGTCTATGGAACCAAGGATCAACAAAGCTAGGAGAGTAAACATACCTTTTCTCGGGCAATCTGATCCTCGAGCATAGAAGGCCCCGAGTTTGAGCTATCGGATGCCTTTAGCCATTCATCTGTATTCTCGACCTTTGTTCCATGGTCCGTGGTGATTGAGCCGGCAGTGTGGATGTCCGTGGTATCCTTTGCAAGGTCCGCTAGCTTCTTATCATGAGGATACAGGCCCTGGAGGGTCTCCTGCACCTTTCGAATTCCTTCTCCAACGCCCGACATCTTGTCTACAAAGAGCTACTGGTAGAGCAGTGTCGTATTCAAAGATGGTATATGTCAAATGCTGCAAGTGACACAGTCAAATAGTTGGGAGCAGCCAGCTCCGTGGCAACAGGCAGCTTTTAAGAAGAAGCAGACAGGCCATTGCTGGCTAATCCGCTTGATCTGACTGGCCATCCGGCCATTCATCGAGACCATTAACTTGGACGTGAACCTGGGGGGAGACTGCGGGCGCTGGTACAGGGTATGACGTTGGTGCACCCACACTCAGCGAATGAAGTGCAGCATAGCAAACAGGATAAAGGTGGTAAGCAATATTAATCATAACAGGGAATAGAGAGTAAACCTATGACGATGAGCGGATATCGAGAATGGTTTCGCCTGCAGCTGTCGGCATCCTTGAGGATTGTGACCACTTCTGGTGTTGTTGTAGGGTTGTTGTATGGCCTGAGGCTGCATCAACACCCAAAGTTTGCTTGGATCTTGCACATAACACCGTGCTAATAGACACGTCTGGCCACGACACGGTTTTTATCGCAACAAATAGATATTAACACGGATAGGATCCCCGAAAGCATGTTTAAAATAATATAGCTTGTGTGTGTGTGGTGAAAGAAAAGAAAAAAAAAAAAAAGATAAGGCCGACGTCGGACGGATTCGAACCGTCGCCCCCGAAGGGAATTGATTATCTGCTTCAGAGAAGTTCTAGTCAATCGCATTAGACCACTCTGCCACAACGCCTTATTGGTGCTAGTTGGAGGTCGGCTGGTTGGTGATAACACGGAAGAGCAGTAGAGAAACATTAAACGGGTTTCGCTTTCCTAGAGGAACGGGTTTGAAGTGCTTCGTAAGGGAGCACCCTTGAGGCGCTTCATCCTAAAAAAGATGGAGCGTGATATATATGTAGGCAAAGATCCGATATTAATGGTCATCAAGTATAGCTTGTCTGTCTTATTGACAGGGTAGAAAAATATAATGGTCTCATTAGTCTAAAAATACTTTTAAAGACGTTTAAAGGATAGATGTAGGTGTAGATGCTAGATAGATTGGTATCATTTTTATCATGTGTCTAGGAGCCTAAGGGGAGTGAGATAGATCATGAGAGGGTGCCAGGAGTGGGCACTTTGGGAGTGGTGGCAGCCGATGGGACGGGGCCCTGTCTGCTAAGAATCCACATGAAGACGAACTGGATCATGTACGAGTAGATGAAGAGGAATTGGGTGCGCCTGTTGCGCTGGGAGCGGGCAACGGTCGGCATGGCTCCGCCTCGCATGGCTGCGTCGGATGAGCTGTCCGGTAGAAGGACGTACTTGAGTGAACGTAGCTGTACACGCAAAATCACTGTTAGCATGGCCATCCTTTGCTTGACTGGTTTTTCAAAATGCTCTAGTACTGACCAAGAAAAAGGCGTTAGCGAGGAAGGTATAGATGAACACAGTCCAACCAACCCAGCCTCCCGTGCCTTGGCCCGGCGTAAGAATCTCGGACACCCCCAAGGTAAGAATGATACCAACGAACTTGTATCCTGAGTAAGCCACCAGGTCAAGAAGCTGGGAGTCATTGTTGATATTGAGAATGTACATGGCAACCTTGAGGCAGACAATCTCAAAAACCACCACAGCCAGAGCAATGAACGTTATGGAGCGCAGTATCTCTGGATGGAAATTCCCTCGTAGGCCTGCCATGACCGCTGAGAGTAGGATGTAGGTGACTAGAGCCATGGCGGGAATGTACATATCTGGTGAATTGACGTCGTCTCGTGGCGGGAGGTACATGGAAGTGTACTGGGCCTGGCTTATCTGGCCGTTTGCGGAGGCTGCGCCAGCCATCCGTCCCTGCTGGCGGGACCATGGCTTATGTCTCCAGGGAAATAGGACGAGAGCAAGCTTCTTAATGACGTATGAATTGGAGACATTAAAGTAGTGCTTTAACGCGGGAATCGACACATAACGGTTCAACTATATAATATCTGTCAGTATCTCTATCTCGTGCCGCAGCAGAAAATACGAAGAAATATAATCAAGCAGGAAACAGAACAATGGACATACGTTTTGCTCCATATACTCCTGTCCGGCCATGACGGCACTTTTTCCAACCTGAAACCCCATTTGGGCCGTGGGATCTGACATGAAGCCTCCAAAGCCAGGGCCAAACTGGCCTCCTCCCTGGGCCGGATTTGGCTGATAAGGATTGTTATATCCATGCTGCTGGTGTTGGGGCTGCGGCTGTTGGGAGACTGGCGGCGGCGGCGACCGCATCATCGGTACTGTAGAGACATGTTGCGGGATAGGATGATGGAGGGGAGGCGACTGGGCCGGAGGAGGTGCAAATGTGTTGCGCTGCATTGTGTGTGCGTGGTCTCTAATTAGGGAGACTCGAACGGAGCTCGTCGGTTCCCTGATTTTATTTCCGGTGATCTCTAAAAGCAGAACGGGCGTAATGGAAGCTAGTAAGATGGCATGACAGCTTTGTATGCCTTGTATCCCTCGGGACAGCCTCTGGATGGCGATGGTGTTGTGTTGATCTGTTGCTGGTCCGGCTGGATGGTTGTCTTCATCACACTCTTATCTCCTGGCTTTTGCCTTGTTATCTGTCGCGTTTTGGCTCATCAGCCACGGGTGTCCTCCCCCTTCCATCAGAAAGTCCTTGATGGTCTAATGGTTATGATTTCCGCTTGTCAACTTCGCCTGTTAAGCGAGTAACAAGCGCGGGAGACCGGGGTTCGATTCCCCGTCAGGGAGTTCTTTTCTTTTTTTTGTCTTTTATGCCTCCCTGTTGTACTTCCAATATTACTCCATTGCAATGTGTATATTGCTTGTATGTGGTTTTTTTACATCTGCCATATTGTTGTCACTCTGCACACATTCACTGTAGCGGTAATGCAGTCTGCGAGTATTAAGGTAATCTCCACCACTCAGTTGACTCATGTACGCTGCTATGGATTTTGACACAGAGAGTTATAAATACCATACTGCCTCGACTTTTCTGCCCCAAAGTAACTTCATATTTTCAGAATTGTCCAAAACATAGTTACAGGCTCTTAATACCATATCCCTTTCTCCTCGTTCCCTACCTAATACGGAGTATGAGTATTAGTCAGCCGAAATAGTTGAAATGGATTGGATTTATTACTATCACGTGATTTACTTGGAGCGTAAACCAATAAAACCTCTGAAAAAATGAGTACATAATCAAACTCTATCGTATTACTACTAAAGTCAATCTAACATTATTTTGGCTCAAAGTCCAAATAAATCCTTGTCACGTGGAAATGCTGTTGATAGGCTGAAAGTTGTTATCAAAAAATTATCGAATCTATACAGAGCAGACGAAGGCCAGATAACTGCTCAGGACCAAACCCTGTTCGCTGTGGGAGAATAAGAGACAGGATGCTGGACGCTTTTGAGGTTATAACTACGTCCGGCGTAGTCCTATGGTCAAAAACATACGCTCCAGTTGGAACTCACATTATCAATGCTCTAATCAAAGATGTCTTTATCGAAGAGAGGACTGGGATCGACCGCGCTGCTCGAAAGTATAACAAGGAGCAATATACCTTGAGATGGACGGAGGCAAAGGGATTCGGACTTATCTTCGTTGTGAGTGTCAACTTCAGGACTTATTAGCAACCAGCGTCAGCTAATTCTCTTGTACAGGCAGTTTACCAGTCTCTTCTCCATCTGACCTGGATCGACGAATTACTAGAAAATATAAAGACTATATTCTTGGGCCTATACAAGGAACAGCTCAAAGGGTCACGTTTCAGGGTCGCCAACTACCCGTTTGACAAATACTTCGAGCAACAGCTAAGGGAACTTGACCAGACCACGGAGCTTCCGGCCGAAGATAAACGTCAGCTTGGGGCAGAGAGCAAAAGAGACGTGCTTACACAGGCGGATACAGGAGGGCCACCACCACCGCCTGTCCCGGGGCTTCTTGCGGGTAAGATCGGACTCCACGCCATACTCTATATGATATCTCCTAACCTCTTTTTATAGTGCAGCGTCAAGCTGCGCCAGCGACGGAGGTGCTCAGTGACAGCACTCCGTTTCAAACCCCAGAAACATCCCGACCCGTCACTCCAAGCTCCCAGGTCATCACTGCAAAAGCTGGGCCAGGAGGCCGCATTTCTCGTCGTGCTCGTAAAGCCGCGAACGCCAATTCCAACAATACTTCTGGCGCTGAGGATAAGGCAAAGAAGTCAACTAATGGCAAATCTGGAGCAAAGAAGATGAGAAAGTGGGGACCAGATGGCATCGCGGACGAGGAAGGCGATGAAATACTGGATTATTCTGCAAATGATACTGGCGCTGGTACCATGGAAGACTTACCAGCGCCCTCAGTTGATGCCATTGACAGCGAGTCCTTTGGAACAAAGACCCAAAAGGGCCAATTTGTTCTTAAGGATCTCGGTGATGAAATCCATTCCATTCTTCAGAATGCAGACGAGGAGAAGGCCAAAGCCAATGGATCCTCTGCTGGTGTCGTCAACTCTAGCATAGGCGCGATCAGCAGCTTGTTCCGCAACGTGGTTGGTGGGAAAGTGTTGACCGAAGCTGATCTGGTGAAACCCCTGAAGGCAATGGAAGATCACCTGCTGAAGAAAAATGTCGCCCGTGAAGCTGCAGTTCGCCTTTGTGAGGGTGTCCAAAAGGAGCTGGTAGGTAAGAAGACGGCCAGTTTCCAGAGCATAGACTCTGCTCTTCGCGCGGGAATGGAATCATCACTCCGCAAAATACTTACTCCCACTACTTCACTTGATTTACTCCGTGAAATTGAGGTAGTCACCTCACCCACGAATCAGCAACAGCCCAGACGACCCTACGTGATCTCAGTTGTGGGAGTCAACGGTGTCGGAAAATCCACAAACCTGAGCAAACTATGCTTCTTCCTTCTACAGAATAAATATAAAGTCCTAATTGCAGCCTGCGACACTTTCCGTTCTGGTGCAGTCGAACAGCTTCGTGTTCACGCGCGGAATCTTAAGGAACTCAGTGCAAGAGAAAATGCTGGCCATGTCGAACTCTATGAAAAGGGATATGGCAAAGACGCAGCTAATGTCGCTAAGGACGCTGTCGCTTACGCCGCCACAAACGACTTTGATGTCGTTCTAATTGACACCGCTGGCCGCCGACACAATGATCAGAGACTAATGTCCTCTCTGGAGAAGTTTGCCAAATTCGCTAACCCTGATAAGATCCTCATGGTTGGAGAAGCTCTGGTTGGCACCGATAGCGTCATGCAAGCTCGGAATTTTAACCAGGCCTTTGGCCCTGGTAGAGGCCTTGATGGATTTATCATTAGTAAGTGTGATACCGTAGGAGATATGGTTGGTACGCTTGTCAGCATGGTACATGCCACTGGTATACCTATTGTCTTTCTTGGTGTTGGACAGCATTATGGCGACTTGAGAGGACTCAGTGTCCCTTGGGCCGTCGGGCTCCTTATGAAGTAACGGATGTAGGAAATGCCCAAGTGCATTATCTGTTTGATTGATATATCATATCATTCATGGCTCTGCAGCTTTTTAAGTCTTACTTGAAAACACCAAAATTATACAAAAAAAATAGTCCCTTAATAAAGTTCTATTTAGCATAACACCTGTTTTCCCTTTTAGGATAGTGATATCCTAGCTGTTAGTATTTCTATGTACCATGGTATTGCACACTATATAAACCTGTCTCCGGTGCAGAAGCGCCTTTCTCTGTCTCACACTATTACTTCTTTTTTCTTCTTCCAAATAACAACCGAAAGAAACTCGTAAATCATTCAAGCCTGAGGGTATGTAAACGCTGGTACGCTGGTATATCAGGGAATCAAATCATTGGACTGCTTTTTCCTCTTGGAATTCATCACTCCGGTTATGGGAGTATATAATGATTGATTATCTGTTTGAGAATGTGTATCGCTAAACGTCGTCTTCTTCATCCGACTTCCCGCAATCGTCGTCTTCCTCTCCCCACCCCTCAGCTTCAAGGTTGCGAGAACGAATACCCAAGCTAAGCAAGAACCCGACAAAGGCTACTCCACCAAAAACGCCGAATGCAAGAGCTTCGCCCTTCGGCTTTACCTTTGTGGCAAGGGTGAAAAGACTTCCAGACAAAAATGGCCCAACAGCACGGCCTGCTGCAGAGAGGGTCTGGGCAAGGCCATTGAGAGAGCCTAGAACAGAGTGGTCTGGGGCAGAATTGGTGATCTAGAGATAAAACATTAGCAACACAGCTAGTTAATGTATAATTATTATCGTAGGGCAGAACACGTACCAAGAGTAATGCGCTGGTAAGACCTCCAACAGTTGCAACAGTTTTGATCAACAATACTACACATACTTCCACAGCAACGAAGACATTTTGTTTTGAGACAGCTATGTCAGCACTCGTTTTATCTTTATAGCCGATGAAAGGCATCAGGATAAATGATGCAACAAATCCAAGCAGGCCGGCGCGGTAAGACCATCTATTGCCCATTTTGTCACGAAGCCGTCCAAATACACATATCTGAAAAACTATCGTGACGATACCGGCAAAAGCCAATGACATGCCAATTTCTTTTGGATTGAACTCTCGGCCCGTAGGTGGTGGAGCCTGCGCGAAGATAGGGTAGAGAGAATTGAATGAGACATTCGACAGAGAAAAGATCAAGTAGGTGAGAAGCAAGAGAATCATATCTCTGTTGAAGATTTCATCACGATTGAGAGCTTCGTTATGGGAGCGGTGAGGGAAGAGAGGTGTGATAGCGATATCGGTGTCGTCATTATCATCATCGCTATCAACAGAGTCTCTGTAATGATGGACTCCATGGCGGACAGAGCGCCGTGGATAATCCGCGTCAATGTCGTTCCGCAAGTAGGTTGGCCGCGAAGAGCTGTGAAATTGCCATAACCAAGTAAACATGTCGCGGAATTTTCTGTAGATTCGAGGAAGCATTTCCGCGCCATCAACACTCTCCTCCAAAAATATTGAGGTAATGATAAAGTCTCCAATCAATATTGCAGCAGACACGAGGTTTGGAGCAAGAAATGGGTAAGTTTGGCCCTTTGGATCTTTCGATGCAAGCAACCCTCCTAAAATTGGGCCTGTGATACCTCCGATTCCGTATATCACGGGTAGATATGTGAAGGCACGCGACTGATTACTGCGATCTGTTATCTCCCCCAGACATGTGGAGACAACCCCTTGGTTCCCGTTGACCAGACCCATGAAGAGTTGGGCAACGATGGCCTGCCATAGTGTTTTGCAAAATCCAAAGGCAAGAAAACAAACGGCTGTAAGGACTGTTCCTAATAACATGACGGGCTTTCTCCCAATGCGGTCCGATAACCAACCCCAAAAAAAATTGGTAGAAAACTGCGCTAGCGCAAAGGCAGATGCAATGGTGCCGACATAGATCCCAACTTCATGCGACTCGACCTCCGGAAAGGATGCCGCCATTGCCGGCAAATAAGGACTTATCGAGTTGAGCGCAGTCTGCTCGCAGAGAGCAATAAATGCAAGCACCGACATCTGCTGTATCGGGATAGGGGTGGAGGTCGGAGCATCCGCGCGGTCGCCCGCGATGTGAGACGATGAGGGATTCGTAGAGCCCGACTCGGCAGAGAGAGGGCGACCAGCTGACTTTGGCGGCGGCGTAGAGAATGTCTGATAATGAGGGGTGGAAGAGGCCCGACGGGCCTTTGGCGATGAAAAGTTGGACATGGTGGCAGCCTGAATCGCAGGTGCGGAGCAAGACTGGCTTAGGTATGCAACTCGGAATTATGCAGAAAGGCGACGCTCATCAACTTGAGGCAAAAAAAACGCCTGGAGGCGTTTTTCAGGTCCAAACCAGTTTACATGGCCGAACTTAACGCGTGGTGGTCATGCAGCGTCGGTGAACGCAGTTAGTTATGAGTAAAAAGGGCGTCGTTCCGGTGAAGTCGGCGAAAGTCGAAAAGAATTACTCAAAAATTATATCGTTTGAGTTTGCGCTAGTAAGCTTGTGGTTAGCAGAATCGGCAATCTTATCAGATCATTTTGCATTAGTCATCAGAGCATCAAAAATATCAGGAAGCCAGAGAATTAACAACAACATGAGAAGGAGATGTAAAGAAGCAATAATACTGCAAAATGACTGGATAGGTCAAGGATGCACGAGGGAATTTTCCTTCTTCTGTGGGCTTTGAGATGCTACCCCGCGTGTAGCTGTACAAGATAGTATCCGCCTTCCATCTTCCGTCTTCCCGCATGTAGGTATGCCCATCACGATTCACTGGCCCAGAAGCCTCCATGAGCCCAACGTTTCATGGTCCGAGATTGACTGGAAGCTCCCGCCTGACTTCTTTTCTCTTCCTGCAAAAGTGGTTTGCCTCTCAAGTCACGACGGACATATTATTTTCTAACTAATCTTATGGTGTTGCTTCCTCGGTTGCAGTAGCGACTCTGAACCAGATAATGAACAAGGAGAGAAAGCAGCTTGTGTTGCCATATATCTGTTTTGTTTTATCATCTAACTTACTGAATAATAGACGAGGAATTGAACATATCAGACGACACTGACGATGATATTATATGTCAAAATGGCGAGAAGGTTACCCAACCTGACCAGTCATGCTTCTATCTAGTAGGTAAACTATTGATAGCCTGGAGTATCTATACCAAGAAATGAAAAGATTGCAATATAAAGCTAGAGCAGAGCTATTGCAGGAGTAAAGAGAGCATCAATATTGTTATATACTAGCACGAGACACATTCCTTTATTGGGAACGCTATACCGCAGATCTTGGTGAGGTCCAGGAGACGGAGTACTGAAGCCTCATGTGAGTGTTCTCAAAGCCGTAGGACGAAGATGGCCGATCAATGGTAAAGAGATTGGCGTCTTTAATGTAGTTGGACTCCTTAAGGTGAAGGTAATCTCAGACATCAACCCAAATCGACATGCTGGAATGTCTCGATAACCAATACTCTTCGGCTGGCACGTTGTCAGTGTGAGCTTTATTGGACGATTTACCAAGTTAAAAAACAGGTGTATCCAAAAGAATGTGTCTTATTGCAAATTATTGTGAGCTAGAATATCTAACATCGTATAATATCTCGCATAATGGTTTGTGTATCGAACAGGCGTGCTAAGCTGAGGTAAATACCTAAAGATTCTCTTGGCTTGTTAGCATCGCTGAACAATGCATGAGTGGGATGCTAAAGTCAAGAAGTAACTTTGATGGTTTTCAGCGATCTTGGTAGAAAAGAGTGATATCACCGCCCGCAGGCATCAACTACTATCTTGTGCGAAGATGTTCATCAGGAAACCAAGGAGGGAGTCGGAGGGTCGTGCGATTAATTAATTACCTTCAGAAAAGGCCCAGTGGGTGGAAGCGCTGGCTGCTAGCTAGACGATGCACAAAGTTACATCCTAGTATCCTGACCAAACTGTTAGCTCATTATTCCATGCAAGGTAAGAATCGTAGCAGTGTCAATTGAACGAAATAAGAATCAGAATATGTAAGAAATTAAATATCATCCCGACAGTTGCTTGAGAATGCTCTGGCGGGAGCTTCACAAAAGCCGGATCAACCGCAAATTACCACATCATATCAGGAAGCAGGGAGGGGAAAGAATGAGTTCGACTTACTCTCCATGGTTAGTAACATAGCGGTGTTTCCAGTTTTCCTCTCTTGACGAGGATCCTGATGGCGAGGAGAAGAAGAAGAAAAAGTTGTTGATGTTGAAAAGAAAAAACATCTTTATGTAAGAAGCAGCAAAATCGCGCTAAACCTAAACGGTGCAAAATCCACTAAACCGATGATGGCTAAGCGAGGCATCTTTTTTTGTGGGCAAAAGCACGCTGGACACATTGAAATTCGCGATACCAGAAGACAGCGTTCAACTCGACAATAACGACAACCCCCATCCACCCTCTATAGCACTCACTCGGTGGACAGTGAGCATCTCCTCCCTCTGCGCGCCTGTCCTAGGTTCCCCGGCTAATCTGTTCGAACTGCTTGCAGGACTCCTTCGCCATGTCTCAAGAGATTGATATTAAGCCCTCGACATGGAAACTTGTCGAGGTCGGCAGAGTCGTGCTGATCCGAAGAGGCCCATATGCAGACAAGCTTGCTGCTATCTCTGAGATCATAGATCACAAGCGCGTACGTTTTTATCCTTTTTGACCCTCCGACCGGTGTCTGTTTTTATGCGCGAGATGGAGAAATCAGGTTATCTAATGGGATACTCAAAAATATAGGTCTTGGTTGATGGTCCTTCCGGAGATGAAGAGAAGGCCGTCCCACGCCAATCCATCCCTCTCGCCCATGTCACCCTCACATCTCTCTGCCTCGACAAACTCCCCCGACGTGCCAGAACTGGAGCCATGAGGAAGGCTTGGGAGAAGTCCGGCATCGACGCCAAATGGGCTGAGACTGGCTATGCTAAGAAGAAGGAACAACAAGACCGACGACGCAACTTGACTGACTTCGAGCGGTTCAAGGTCATGAGACTGAGAAAACAGGTTCGTCTTTTACTTTTCCAGGCTAGACATGACTATGCATGTCGAACATACGGGGATGCAAGCTATTTTATGAAGGCTTGACTCAATTGCTAACTGCTCTTTCTACAATTATAGGCTCGCTTTGCTGTCCAAAAATCTCTATCTAAAGTCCGCGCTGCTTCGTGAGGAATTAAGGGTTGACGATGTTCGGAGGATGGCGCATTGAATTAAGGGAGGGCTTCTTGTGCTTGAGATAAAAAAAGGCATAGAGTCTCCCTCCCCTTATTCAAGAAGGAATGTTCAACTGTAATCAGTTTCAACCTGAGGAATTGAGGACAGGTTTTAATCTGCGAACCACTTTATCCCGATTAGATGGAATAATACTGGATTCACAACAGGCTTCTACTACCATGGTTTTACGACTTTCAGAAATCAAAGCAAAAAAGAACTTCCTTTTGACTCTGTTATTGACTGTGGTATTATATGTAATAAAAAATTCCATATGCTCAGATCAATACCTCTCTCTATCCAGGCTTTTACGGGGTTAAAGTGCCCTCTTTATCTAAGTTTCCACCATTTCAAGAGGCTGGGGTAGTGCCGCACATTGGTACCCCGACGAAAAAGCCCTGATCTATGATATTACTTACTGATACCAGCTCTAAAAACCGATAACTTCATTCTAGGTAGAATATAAATTCTATTGATAGTTAATAGTGACTGTAAATGTTTATCCTATAAAATAGCGTGCTGTTGTAGGATATTGTTGTGATATTTATCTGATTTGTGTGCTATAAAAAAAAACCTCGCTAACGGGATTGGGCGAGACCACACACCACAGCGGCTCGCAGCTATACCAACAACCACCACCGAACCAGCACAACATTTGAATCCCAGCGCCAGCGCCCAGGTAAGTAGAATTGGTGGCTGTTCCTGTCTCTATTGGCCTCAAATAATTTGCAGCTAGGCAGAGGAAGTAATACTAATGGGCCTTATGTGCGATTTCTAGAGTTTACGCCTGTTCTTCCACACATAATCACCCCCTCCGGTATTACAGCAACCATGGCCAACCCACGAGTAGAAGAGCTCCCCGAGGAGGATGTCAAGGCCACTGTCGAGGAGAGCTCCGACTCCGAGGCCGGTGATGAAGGCGCCGAGGAGCTCAACATTCCTGGTGGCTCCGGCGTTACCGTTCTCTCCCGCAACGAGAAGAAGGCCAGAAAAGCAATTGGCAAGCTCGGACTGAAGCATGTTCCTGGAATTACTCGAGTTACCCTTCGCCGACCAAAGAACGTAAGGATACGGCAAACCACGAGCAGTTGTACAATTTGTGGATGTCCTAATGCTGACGTATCTCTAGATCCTCTTCGTTATCAACCAGCCTGATGTCTACCGCTCCCCCACCAGCAACACCTGGATGTAAGCTTATGCCATTAATATTTGCCTGGTGAAGGCAGCTCCGGCTGTCATCCGTTATCACAGACTCGGAGTATAGGGCTAACTAGATTCTACTTTTAGCATATTTGGTGAGGCTAAGATCGAGGACCTCAACTCCCAGGCTCAGGCTTCCGCTGCTCAACAGCTTGCCGCCAGCGAGAGTGCCAACGCCGCTGCTGGTGAAGCTGCTGGTCAGGAAGCTATAGACCTCGGAAAGGGCAAGGCTGCCGAGACCGAGAAGAAGGAAGAGGAGGACGAGGACGATGGCGAGGAGGTTGACGACACTGGCCTCGAGGCCAAGGATATCGAGCTTGTCATGGCCCAAGCAAACGTCTCCAGAAAGAAGGCTGTCAAGGCCCTCAAAGAGAACGACAACGATATCGTCAACTCCATCATGGCACTGAGCATATAATGACCCTGCCATTGTACCTACACATCTTTGAATGATGTTGGACCAACCTTTGTATCTTGCCTCTTACGCCCCACCTGATGCGTGCGATATCAAAATGCTGTGATCATAAATATGATAAAAACTTGATGCGCACAAAATTCTACTTCTAGATAATGGATCAATGAATGCTCTCGTATCTCATTTCTCCCAAATCTCTATGATGAAACAACACCAAGCACTCCCATATATATGGTCTATTTGCTCTCCACACCATCTTAATAATGAGTAGAATATAACTAGTTATTTATCTGATATAAACTAGAGAAATCAGTTCCTCCTGCTAGTATCAGTCGCCTATCTACTATTATCAAAGACTGCTGCCAGTAGCGATACCACCCTAATGGTGCACCTTTAACCCTCAGACTGTCTATTCCCACAGTTACAAATAGTCCTAGCACATCTTTACCCCGTATAACTGTCAGCATCGACCTCGTCGTCGCGAATATCAAATCCTCCCTGCCGCCCGCAAGCGACCCCAGGGCCCCAACCTGTCATGTGATCTTCCACGTGACCAACTTTTGCCAAACATCTGAACTTCATCGGAACAAGCAGGAGAAAAGAACGACGAAGTTGAAACTGCACGTCTCGACAGCATCCAGACACACCACATCCACGGTCACAATGGCAGCTACAGTACGTCACCCTCCCGTCTCCCGAGATGATTCACCTGTTCTCGACCGTTATTCTCTCCATTGAGTCGATATAGCCGGCTAACACGCAGTTTATCAGCGGAGCGCTGCTCTCAAACTCGATTGGGCCAAAGTAGCCCAGAGCCTTGGACTTCGCGGCCAAACCGCTGCCTCTCTCCAGGCCTTCAAGAAGCGTAACGACGACGCCCGCCGCAAGGTTCAGGTCCTGTCCGAAGCGCCCCAGACTGTCGACTTCGCCCACTACCGCAAGGTGTTGAAGAACCAGGCCATCGTTGATGAGATCGAGCAGCACTTCAAGAACTTCAAGCCAGTCACCTACGATGTCAACCGACAGTTGAAGGCCATCGAAGCCTTTGAGGCTCAGGCCGTCAAGAACGCCGAGGAGACCAAGGGCAAGGTCGAGATGGAATTGGAGTCTCTGTCACAGACCTTGGACAACATCGAGTCCGCCAGACCATTCGAGGACCTCACAGTCGTATGTTCTTCCTATATCCCAATCTTGTTGCATTTGTACCAAGTGTGCCTGTCATCAATTTCGCCCACCTCGAATTTCCAATTGTGGCCGGAATCGATTCCACATTGGAAATTATTCCACGGTCGCTGAGCAGATTGGCGAAGCCTCGCATGACTAAGTACATAAATTGCCGATACTAATGGTATGACCGCTATGATTTAGGACGATGTTGCCGCTGCTGCCCCAGAAATCGACCGCAAGACCGCTCAGCTCGTATCCAAGGGTATCTGGATGCCACCAGGCTACAAGGTCAGTAGTCCCCTTATCACGTCCTTCTCACATCATATCGGTCGGGGTACCGCATTTACGAGTGTGTTATATATGATTACTGATACCTTTACGCTGAACAGGAGAAATACGGCGACTTGGCTGTCATGTAAAACCGCACACTGCTACCAAGCCGTTGCCACAGCTTGTATCCGTGATTTTCTATGTATTTTTGGTATTCTGTGGACTGAAACGCCTTTTCGTCAGCATCCTACTGCTGTCTGGAGAGGACTATCAACCACAGCTGTATAGAACCGAGAGTTTCAAATAGAAGCATGTTCCTCTTTACATTCGTTTTCCCGTTTGTGCAACTGGCAATGTCTGGTTATCTTACTTCTGGACTTATGAGGCTGCATTAGTTAACATCCTCGCAGCTGTTCATAAAATCTATCAATGTAGCCAACCAAGTCGAACTAGCCAGTCGAAGATAAAACGATTTGCAGCCAACCAACTGCTCCGTAACCTACATGGCCGCATCGCATAACCTCCCTTGTCATCCTCATGCTGACATCTAGGGCCAAAAAAAAAATGAGGGGGTTTCTGCACGGCCAGAAGCAAACAACCCGACAGCCAGGCTCAGATGCAACATTGGGCATCGCAGGACGGATGAACAGGCAGTGTCAATTGGCTCCGGGTCCTCCGGGCCTCCGGATTGGGTCTGTTGTTGTTATTCGGTGTCTGATACAGGAGATACTCACATGTCTACCGGCCGGGATATCCAGTGGCAGAGAAGAGCGCCGGCATTGTTGCAGCACTCCGCCCACAAGGACCCGGACACAAGATGCCAGTGTGTCAATAGATAACTAGTGAATACCAGGGATGAAGCATGGCAGCTGCTTTGCTTTTTCCCCTGATTAATATGCCGAGTTGGGATAATGCTCCATACCCCATGTTGTGTCTGTCTTCGGCAACAAGTTAGCACGAAGCCATGGACGTGCTAGAGCAGCGCGGCCTCCTATTAACTAATTACATCGATATTTGCCTCCTCAATGGCTTTTCTTCCTATCCAGTCTCGCGATTTTTCTCCCGACTCCAGCGAACTAATGCAATCACTACCTACTCGCATAGTGCATTTCTCGTGTTCATCAATGGAGCCTAGAGTGGGAATTCAAAGCATGCACTGTTAATGCGGTGGTATTGCTATATATAAATGGCCAGCTGGTATCGAAACACCCCCCAACGTTTGGTCTCCGTGCCGAATCCGCATGCTGCAGAGAACTTTTCTCACTTAAAAGGCGCAAAGACGGCACAGGAACAGCGTCGATAACTTTTATTCCGGCCAATCTGGGAGGAGGATAAGTAGTTAAGGAGAAAACATAAAACCTAACTTCGAGCCCCTTTTCTTCCAATCCGAGATACACACGGGACTGATCAAATTCGACAAGGCAGCTGATATCAATGAATATCCCAAGTCGTCTGGAAATAAAATCCAGGCGAAGGTCACCCATAGAGTCGTTGCCCGCCGAGCTGGTGCATAAGATCTTCTTCCAATGCCTTGAATTCAACTTTCCTCGCGCTTCAATACGCATTGCTCACACCCTATCATCGTCGATATTATACACCTGGCTTATCCGTCTTGCATTCAGCAGCTGCAATCGCTCATCAAGATTCGATAATATCTATGGATCTCACCATTTCCTCCCCCTCGATTTCTTTTACTTTAATCACCTTGAGAGAGCAAAGATCCAAACCGAGATTCTTAAGTGCCGGTGGCTCACGGCTTCGTTGCTTCGAAAATGCCAGAGAGAATATGTCGAGCATGTTATCAGAGAGAAGCGCTCTCATTTTGTGATATCCCCAGACGAAGACCAAGATATTCTCTCAAACTTGGATCAATATTGGCAAAGTATAAACAGATTCGATCCTACGCCTGTCGGAAAACGCGGAAAAGGGGACTTGGTGATACGCGCGCATAGCCTGGAAAATGACCAACCATGCAAGATTGCAATATGGTTCGGTTTCGGTGCATTCCAAATTCGAGATTTGAATCCTGTGTTTCAAGAAATCGATATATTTCGACTTCCCTGTGCTCCTCCTTATCCAGCAGAGCCATGCAGAATGCCAGATCGACTTCTCACACCTCCTTGGACGGAAGACAAACTAGAACTCCTTACCCTCCTCTCGTCAGATGCCTATATCGACGGTGGTTGGCCTCCCGATAGGTCAAAAGCAGTGTTGAGAAAAGTCATCGAGGATCGCGAACTCGATGTTTTTAGATGCTTGCTGAGCTTACATATATGTGGCAAACAATACAGGTATCCCTACCCTTGGCCAGTGAGCCATAATCATTTCAGGGTAGCTGCCAGGCATGCGGAGCCAAACAAAGATCCTTTTTTGCAGCTATTATTTGATAAGAGAAAGGATAGCATTCCCCGAGATGATGCATCTATCATGACGTTAATGGAAAAATATTCCTGTACCGGATCGTAACTCTGTTGGAAAACTTGAATGAAAATGTATTAGACTTCGCGTTAAGAAACGCATCCAACGGGTCACCATCTGAGAACAAAAGGAGCCACTGGATTCCCTAAAATATACTTTAGTATTATGAATAAGGGTTACGCGACCGCGAATGTAGTAGAACCAATGTAATTTCATGACTTTGAGTGTTGCAAGACGCTAAGATCTATGGGAGCCTTGTCCGTGTAGCTAAACAGGTCTGCAGGCCACGGATATGGCTCCTCCGACCATGCTACGACGTACGGCCTATAAGCAGGGTCATTTGTCACATAACGGAGCCGCCCCGCGCCCACCGGTGGCAGGCTCCAATTAAAGCCGGCCAAGTTGAGCATACCACAGATAAACATCTGTTTCGAGGAGTGGCTCCTCTGGTAAGGAAGCTGAAGCATAAGCTCTAAGAGCCATTCGCAAAATGGAGAAGATGACTTCTCATATTCAAGCGCCCATTCAGTAATTTCTGAATTGTCAAACGGAAGTGACTCTGCGCTTGCACGAACTAACGTTTTCATCATATCCAGAGTTGTGGAATGGCGAATGGCAGTAAGGAAATGTTCGGATGGGATATCGTAGCCGGCATTCTTCGGTCTACCGTTGAACGAGAACGCCTCGGAACTAACACAATACTCATCTAATTCAAGAAGCCGTTCTACCATGCTCGGATTATCTTCAACAATAGCTTGATGCACACCTGCATGGAGCACTTCTCGGGAATATGGCTGAATGGGAGCTGGGCTGGTTCCTTGATAGAGTAAGAGGCGAAGTAACTTGAACAACTCCACCTTTCGGGACGACCATGGCCTCTTATCTATTGCTTTTTCCGGAATGCAAAAGACGCACGCAACGTTTCGAAATATCACAGGATCGAAATTTCCGTTAACATGAAAGTTCAAGGACCACCATAGACTGCGGTTGTTTCTAACGCTGGCAATCTGTAAATAGGACCTCAATAAATTGTTTTCTCGTGAATTTAAAATGCGAATCAAATCAGGCTCCTGCATCTGCGGGTTGTCATCATGAGTTTCTAGAAGTTGCCCCAGCCCGGCACACTTAACAACACAAGAGCTGATAAGTTCAAGAGTCGCCCACCGACAGTTGAGAATTTGGGATTGTAGCCTCGCCTTTTCTATTGTGGATAGATATCGATACCCAACTGGACGGAACGCTTTCAGTATTTTTCCCTCTGTACGTTCCAAGCAAGCCCCTGTCCGTTCATCCATTGATTGAAGCGTATGATAGATTGGACTTGGTTCTTCCCAGATGGCAAGCATAGTTATACAGGAATATATGCGCTTGTTGGACATCGCACACGCAAGTTGCGGAAACACACGGAGTAGATTTATTTCCAGGCAGTCGAAAAATATGTATTGCAGGATTTCCATAGGCAGTGATTGTAAGGAAAATCTTGAAGGGGCGGCACTCTGCGTCCAGAGCTTTGGTTTAATGATTGTACCTTCTGAGTGTACATGTGAATAATGGGTATACTTGGTGCTGACTCTTGTTGAAGTTTGCCTTGGGCGTTTTTCCGTAGTGCCCTGGCTAACATCTTTACGATGTCGCTTTTTTCCACGAACTCTCATTGGCGTCATGGGACAGTCACTGAACTGCATGATGAAAATGTTGTGTCTTCTCGTGTCCCTAACTGGCAGACTCATGCCTTGGTCCTCCAAATTATGGCTTTCCTTGAGAATAGGAAGTTGTATTCCGGGTGCGCTTCGGCGCTTGCGCAAAATTTAGTTAGCGCCCGCGCCTAAAACGTCAATTAGTCAGGGCAGACTAACTATCACGTGAGCAATAAATATCCGGCTGACTAATACTCGACTAGGTGAATTGCGCGGAGAATATGAAAGGGCTTTGATAGATGCCTATGTACTCCGTATATCACGTTACAAATAATGTTATTCACTGTTTCGAATTATTTCACAGTTTCGCGCGAAATATTTTCATTTCGTTGACTCTTTGGTAGTTGCAGTCGAAGCTTCTCACCTACTAAGCAAAATGCCGGATTTGGAAACTCGTAGCTATTAATATCCGCTGCTCTAATTGAATTTCCACATGATATTGAGATAATCCACCGTATTATCATTCAACTGAAAAACTTATAAAGGGGTTCCCCCTTCCTGTTCTCTAAAAGAAAAACTTCGAAGCCTGCTAACTGATGAGACTGACTATTAACGATGAAAATCCTAATCATACTTTTGTCTCCATTGCTAGTTCTTGCATCACCAGCCTTCAGCCCTGCTTTATTGAGTGGGCTGGGTACTAAAGTAGCCAGAGGCAAGAGTTACTGCTGCAATCCAAATATATTTTTCGTAAGCTTTTTTGAGTTTAAAACATATACTGGACCAGACAAATTAACAACTATGCAGTGGTGCGCAGACAAATCACGCGCAACGCCTTGCTGTGGGTATGGAAGTAAGTAGACCACACAGCACAATCCTGTGGCAGAATAATTAACATTATGCCTTTTCCAGAATGTAACATTGCCTGCTGTGCCTGTAGTGGTGGATGCCGCCATTTATGAAGCGGTTCTGGGTAAGGCTCCCGGCGCCAAATTACATGTTATATATGGGCTAATTTGAACCACAAGATATAGATCGGCAGATTGATGGGGAGGGGAGTTGGCGGGGAGCGAGGTTAGAATTCGAAGAAGTCAGCCCGATAGCCGTAGGAAGCCTCGCGTTTACTTCTACCCATTAAGAGGGGTGTCTCTCCAAGGGGACGTTCAAGGAGATTCATGAAGGGCAAAACTAGACAAGGCGTAATTCCTTGTATCTCCAGGCCCTACATACATAAATAAAATTAGCATACTGTCAGTATAATAGTCGACTTCGTCCCACATACCAGTCATTGAGTATCTGGCACATTATGTCCTGCGAACGATACTCGTGTTCAATTAGCCACTCTGTAATTTATAATGCTGGATCGAGTTGGTTCTTCGCGCATGAACACGAAGTCTTCAGTAACTCGTCAGCGCTTAAGTACATAGGGCTTCTTCATCTTAATCTTCTTTGTTGTCGTTGTTCCTGTTTCTGTTGCAGTTGCTGCTGCTGCGACGGCAGCTATTCTCTGTTTATTCAAGGCGTCGTACAGGGCAGAAGCTGAAATCCGGCGTTGAGGATCAGGAGTCAGCATTTGCTGAAGAGCAGTCATTCGTCGAGGAAGTTTCTTTCGTAAGGTATCAATGCGATCCCACCAATCCATGAATTTCTTCCGGACTTTTGAGTCCTCCATGATCTTTCGAATAGGCCAACCGTTAGAAGGTAGCTGTATGTGCCTGAAAACAAAGAGCATGGTAATGCCAAAAGCCCATATGTCGCTTGGTTTACCCCTCTGTTTTAGGAGTAATTCGGGTGGAATATAGGAAGTTGACCCTCCATCGCTATAGCGGTGCTCAAGGGTAGAAAGGCCAAAATCACAGAGAACAGCTCCTCTTTTATGGTCTCCAAGTATAATATTATTAGGTTTTATATCATGATGTATAATTCCCTTTTCATGAATATACTTGAGGGCACTACTGATGTCTATCCAGACTCGTAGTTGCATCTCCTCCTTGATTATTGAAAATCTGTCACCATCAGCGTACTGGGAAAGATCCAATCCCTCAATATACTCAAGGAATAGGGTAAGGTTAGTAGCCTGGAAATCGAGGAGCTGTGCAATGTTACGCTAGTGGCGAGAGTTAGAAGGAAACGGAGACATTGGAGAGTGGAAGAGGTCGTAGAACATACATGTTTCAAGGACTGCAAAACTTTCCTCTCATTTTCCCACATATACACCGCATCCTCTATATCTGGCTTTCTGCACACCTTCGCAGCAACAACACGTCCACACCGTTGGAGCTTAAAAACGCGTGTTAATCCAGTTTCAGCAACAAGATCCAGCTTTGTGGGCCGTGCTTCACACTGGACAGTTTTTATAAGAAAATTCTCAGATTTGATCCGTTTGTTTGAGTGAAGAGCATCGGTTAGATCTCTGTGGGCTGTTTTCTTTCGCCGAAGGGTGGTCGATTTGGCCGTGAATGCCGGTCCGCTTAGCAACTCGCAAATACCGGAAGAGACTGGTGAGCGAGTATTCGAGGTACTACTAGGCAGGACCTTAAGTAAAAACTCGAGACCAGCTCCAAAAGTTACATGCATAAGGCCAGGTCGTATCCTCAGTCGATCGCCAGGTAATATCTCCTCCCCATCCTCTTTCCTATGGCGAATATCCCGGAGGACAAAGCGAGAGGTGGACGAATTGCGAAGAAGAATTGCATCGTCTTTATCATCGGGTATCGTAATAAACAGGCAATGTCGTATATTAACCCAACATTCATCCGTTGTAGTCTGAAGTTGTATTTGGCACGATTTATCACTTCCGATGACGAAGTATGGACGATCTAGATTTTCGTTTAGCCGGAACGCGAGCACTTTATCTTTCCCACGTGTGACTGATGGGTCAATGGGCAGCCCGGTTAATGGAATCGGTCCAACAAAATCTTGATTTCCAGGGAGTCTCAAAGATTCCACGGCTGATGTGGAGATAGGGAGTAGGATAACGCGTGTATGGTGTTCCTCAGGTCTGGTGTCTTCAGGTTCGGGAGACGGGTATGCCATGGCCAACAATAAAGGCACCTCCCGACAATAAATATATTATATAAAACTAATACTTCATCTTTCAAAAAAAATGTGTGACGCTGCATTTGTTAAGAATACACCTTTTACTCCAAAGACATGTATCTCGTCGTTCGCCAAACATGTTGGAGTTCTGAATAAGCGCGACGCGGGGACGAACCACGTGACTCGTTCGTGTCGACAACATCTTCTCCTTTCATCACTTGCAAGAAGACAGGAAGAATAAGAACGACGACATCGGCATCGACAACGGTTATTCACTATCCGTTAATGACTGTTGCTGACATTATGCTGGCACAAAGACCACTAACGCCGCCGTATACGGCTCCACGGGACCCGGAACCGACTCAATACAACCTTCCACAGAAGAATGACACGCTCTTAGCAGAGCTCTCGGGACGCTGCAACACGTCTCTCCAAAACACTCTCTCGAAACCGACATTCCAACGTCTTGCAGAAGAAATGGTCTCGAAAAGCATTAGCTCTGGATCGACCAAGGACACCAGGGACCTAGAGCCTCGCATACATTTTGCCGTCTCTCAGACCGCCCAAAAGCTCTCACAACAAGCCACTACCACCGTGAACGGGATATATTTTGAGCTTACAAAACTTCTGCCAGCACGACTGCAGCCGTTTTTACTCAACTTTATTGGGAAAGAGGCTAGTGAAGAGGACCGATATACTTTTATAATAAACGTGCTTCCATGGATATTGAAGAAGTTACGGAAATCCCCATCACAAAATGGTACGTGCTAGTAATGTAACTTATTTCTCTCATTTTTTGTCCACAAAACCAGAATTTTGGACTTCTCTGGTCGTTTGAATATCATCATACTAATACCAAACAGGAACACGAAAACGAGGGTTACCAAGAAGAAGTCGACGCATTGCTAAAAAGCAACGGCAAAAGAAGGTCGGTGCTAAACGCGTAGAAAAAGCACCAGCTACCGCAGCAAACAGAATAAAAAAGAGACAGCAGAGAGGGAAATAAGAGTATATCCAGATTCAAAACTTTTACAGCAATACGAACGGATGGTTATATCCGAATCTTCATGGATTCAAAGTTCCTCTCAGACTGGAACGAAGCGAGAATCGTCTTCTCTGGCATTCCTTTTGCCAAGGGTACGCCGGCCAACACATCAAGCCGGCAAACGAAGATTGGTTCGCTGTGGGCTCTGGGGATATATCTACGGTGGTGATACACCGCAAATCAAAGTTCATGTCCTGTCTACACTCCATGCAGATTGGTGTGACTTGGAGAGTCAATTTTGCCAACCTACGCAGAATTATCCTATTCTGAGGAAGGGGAATGGCTTCCTATTTATATCTTGCGGAGAAGGAATCTGCAGCGAGTAGTTCCGTATGGCTATTCACCTTGAGTACTCAGGGGGTCTTGGGTCGTACACTATTCAGCCTGGGCTCCTCTTCTATTAACTCTTGCCTTATCCCTATAGGCGAGTGTTCGTGTTAGTTCCATAGCAGCTTGCTCGGCCTTAGGTTTTTGTCACCCCAAGGTGGATTGAAACCTATTTTTGGGCGTCTACTTTATTTCTCGAAGCTATTGATTGCTGCTCCTTACTGATTTTGTGCTCTTGCTTTTTTTCCCCCTCTCGTTAGCTGGGACGGGAGTGTGCGGTGGTTTGGTCAAATTGGTGTATCCCTTTTCGATCAAATTATCGTCTAAGTTACTTTGAAGTTCCTGCATTGCGCGGATAGCGCTCAAAACAAATTAATACCTACTGAGAGAAAGATAGGGGTTTTCGATAGAATTTCAGAATTTCGCACTGGGAACTGAATAGTGGAGTCGCTTGGAGTGAATACAATTCCAATTTCAATCGGGCACATTAAGGTAGCCGCTAATACTAAGTTGACAGGTGAAGGCGAGTCGTCGTCTTGTCTATCGCATTTGGACTTTTCCAGGGCATTTACTTTGCTCGATCTACGCCTGGTTGAGTTATGTCCTATTGGATAAGCGTTCAGCCCTCTGAGCCTTACTAAGGAAAGGAGCTCACCGTTGAATCGGCCTGCCAAGCCCGCTTAACTCTACACTCTTCTCCAGCGTAGGAACGTCTACTCCATACACTGATAGAGACCTTGACGGAGACATAATCTTCCTACCTCCTTGTCCTATAAAATTTGCACTATTATATATATATCCAACCGCATTAATTTTTCACGACTGCATAGACAATGATAGAAGAGCGGTATTTGATTCGAGCTACGGAAAAGTATTGTGAAAGCCCAAATATACAGGAAACAAAGTTTCATCTCGTAGGGGCACCAAACCTGGAGTTTAGGTTATCTTAGTCAGCACGCTAACCTTATTTCCACGTGGTGGGTCTATTATGACGTCACTGACAGGTGCATGGGCCAGAAAATCATCATCTTGCATCGCTTTTGTGAGGAATCAAGGCAGGATTCTAGGAAGCGTTGCGCTCCCTACGTCACCGAATTCGTATATCTCAAACATGACGGTAATTGGAAGAACATGATAGAAGTAATGTTGGTAAGTATATAACCTGCCTTTACCCCTCGCTAGATTGTGTATTCTTGAAAATAAAATAAACTGCCAATACCATACTTAAAGAACCAAGAAACCACTATACATTACCAAAACCAAAAACCACCAGACACCCAAACTTTCCTCTGCAGCAGAGAAAAAAGGTCATCTTAACCATGGGTGCCGTCGTATCATGTGTGAGTATAACACTCTAAAGACAGCCTGAGACAGTGCGTCTAACTTCCCACACTTAGATCGTTGGCGCATTCCACGCGATTGGGCGCGCTTTGATGACCATCGTTAATGCTATTGGGAGCGTGTTGATGGCAATCGTGAACGGAACAATTTCCATCCTCCACGCTATAATCTCCTTCTTAACCTGCGGTTGGTGTTCAGGTCGACGATCTAGAGTCGGGGGGCACCATCATACGAGACGACCCGTGATGAGTTCTGTCTAAAGTGTACCTATACAAACTCCGTGAGCGGGCTAGGAGGAAAGGGTGATTATTTAGGAAGGTTTTCAATGGCAGTTATTTTTTACCATTTGTTGCTAGTATTGCTTGGAGGAATAGGATTGCGACGACGATACCCCGCAGTCCGTTTGACGATCTAATGCATAATTATATTCTGTGTCGTTTATTTCATTTACTCGTATAAAAACCACAATTGCAGCAATGATACTTTTTATAATCCAGGAACTAGACTTACATATTTCCCAAAATTTTCCGTACCCCACTTATCTTTCCAGAGAGAGATGGATGGTATCCAGTCTCTACTACTCCCTGGCACATATTCCATGCGACTTCACCATCCTCCCCTTTCCCCTGCCCCTTCTGAATCGGATAGTCCAGTCGCGGTGGGATTTTAGTTTGGATGGATGTCCTGTCTTCGCAAATGGCCTTAAGATTGCTTAGGTTTCGGAGACCCTCGGCGCCGCCAAATCTCCCATAACCACTATCCTTTACACCACCAAAAGGTAGGCCAACAGCATAGAAGGTAGCAAAGTCATTGACTGCAACCATTCCTGCATCGAGGCGAGAGACACACTTTTCGACATCTGCCCTGTTATGTCCAAAGACACTGGAACCAAGGGCATACTTGATGGAGTTTGCGATGGAAATAGCTTCGTCTACCGTTTTGGCTCGCATCATGACGAAGACGGGTGCAAATAACTCCGTCTGGGCAATCTTCATTTCAGTAGTTACGTCGGCAAGTAGTGTTGGCATAAAGTAATGACCATGGGGGTGATCAGGGTGGTTGTATCTTTTCCCTCCATGTATCAACCTAGCTCCGTCTCGTACTGCCTCGGATATCAGGCTTTCAAGACGGTCAAATGATTTGCTGGATATTTGAGCACCAACATCGGGAGTGTGAGGAAGTTTCTGCGCTTTTAGATCACCCCTACCGTCTAAGAGGGCAGATCCAAGGCGAAGCGCTTTGATACGAGGGGTGACAATTTCAAGCAGCTCGTCGTATACATTGGGAAGCGCAATTATTCTCTCGGTCCCAATGCAATTCTGGCCAGCAGATTGAAACACCGCCCTCATCATAATGGAGGCAATACTGGGGAGGTCGCCTTTGGTTTTAGGGTCATCGAGGATAATGGCGGGATCCTTTCCACCTAGCTCCACAGTTACCGGAATCAGAGCCTTTGCGGCTGACTTGCAAACTTCATGGGCAACAGGTTTTGATCCAATGAAAATAAGGTGTCGTAGCAGCGGGTGAGATGTCATTGCATCAGCATGCTGTGGTAGGCAGATGACGGTCTGGACAAGATCCTTTGGATGGCCACAGCTGACGACTGCGCGTTGTATGATATCGCATAGGAAGATCGATGACCATGCTGTGTGCTCAGATGGTTTCACAATGATGGCATTTCCAGCAAATATGGCACTGATAACCGGAGAAATCAGATTGTGGAATGGATAGTTCCAAGACACGCAAGCTCCCACCACGCCGAGGGGCTCATATCGGACGGTGTTTTTCTTATACATCATAAGTAGATTCGTTGGGCGACGGTCCGTCTGTAGCGACTTTTCACCATGGTCGATTGTCCATTTTAACTTATCAGCCGTAACCATTATATCTCCAAAGCAGGCGTCTACTTTCGTTTTACCGGAGTCAAGGCAGCAGGCGGTTGCGATCTCATTCTGGTGTTCAAGGATATACCTGAGCAAAAGGACAATTAGCACATATATTATATACCTGAATATCTTTCCAAATGTGTCGTTGATCTATTTTCTTACTTCAATAGTGTCCTTAGAACTCTCCTGCGTTCCGCAAAGCTTGTTTCCCGCCATTGCAAATATGCAGCTGAAGCTCGTTTGAACGCTCTATCGATATCCTCTGCCGTAGCTGGTATTATACCATTCTCATCTCCCAGCAAACGTCCATCAGCAGGACAATAGCTCAGAATCTTCTTTTCGCTGAACGTCTATTGAGAAAGTGGGCGCGTTAGGAATAGTTGATTAGTCGAACAAATGGGAGTGACTTACTCCAGTTGTACCCTGGGAGGTCAATATCTCCCGTGACTCTTTACTGATATCTTCCCAGACAACTCCTTTCCATTCGGGGCTCAGTTCCTTGGGCAGGGGTACGTCAAATGTAACCGGCCGTTCATCTTGGGAGAACAGAGAAGCAGTCAGGAGCTTCAGAACAAGGAGAGTTGGAAGTATTAACACAGCAGAGGTAAGCAATTGGGTGAAAGTGCAGTTCAGCACCGTTTCATAGGCTAGCTTGAGGTGATCCATCCCCTTGACCGGCCCTGTTGGAATCGTGGCGGAAATGCGTTGAATCTTGAGATTCGTCCTCGAGCATTCAACGGGAGCTTGCAAGGTGTTGTTGATGCCAAGACATCACTAAAGTTAAACTACTCTCAAAGGCAAAAAGGGGGAGCAGACGAACTTCATCCGCTCGACTTCTCGACAACATTGCAACGAACACCAGCACATGACAATGCGCGGCGATTCTCCAGGTATATGCAACTGGAGGTTATTATGTGGACCAAAACAGGGCTGGCTGTGTTTTTGCACCTTTACTATGTCCAAAAATTCCACTCCATCGGCGCACCATGTGTTGACCGCTTCTATATCCAACCATAGTTGTGAATTTGGCTGTTTATGAGGGTTGATTCTATGTTTTGCATAGATGCCTCTATTAATACCTAGCTGGAGATATGTAGAATTCATATCTAATGTTTTATTTGAGAGTATAGTCTTAAATATACTCGAGAAGAAACGCACTAAATTCGCGCTGGATGTTGCTATGTTATCCATTTGCTCATTTCTTTCTCAATATATACTGACTGGCCCTGTGTTCCCGGACTTGGTGGTTTGAACCGGTAGTTCGATATTCTACGCTGGTTTACTGACCCTAGGCTTGGGGTGTGGATGAATTTTGAAGCTGGCTGCCTCATAAAGAATCGATATGATACACGTGCAATATAGGGACATTGTCGATATAACTGGGTACATGTATCTGCCTTATACATTTCACGGTAGGTGTTGCTTGCAACAATAGTGGTGGAGGGGTATTCGATGGAGCGCCTAGCTAGGCGTCGATCGATGGACAGAAGAGTTCTTGGATATCCCTACTCAACCCGCGAGATACCGCTACGGCTTCGGTTATATAAGCCATTATTTTAGGATCCAACTCCAACAGCCCCATTCAGTTGTGTTATGAAAGGCGATAGATCTTTCATCCTGATGTTGATCCCCCTGTGCATCATATTTTAACCACTGTATACAGACTTATACATAGACTTGTTCGCTGGGAAGCCGAGCTTTGTCTGCTTTAGTGGTCCACCTTTTCTCTTTCCAGTCCGCTGTACAAGATGATCTATGATGCAGCCAGCCTCCCACCCCTCGCTGTTCTCTGTTGTGATGGCACGGCATCGAGGACATGCCTTGCCATGGCGTATGAACAACTGATGCAACGAGTACTTCAGATGATCCGGGATCTTCACCTCAAGGTGACTGAAGGCAGTGATTTCGTTGACTTTATCAGACGGAATCCAACCAAGCCATTTGCTAAGGCGGAAAATATGTGTGTCAACAGCAAAGCAAGGGCGTTGAAGGCAAAATAGAACGACACAGGCTGCTGTCTTGACGCCGATGCCGGGATATTTGACGAATTCTAGCATAGCTTCATCCTTTGATAGGGAATGAAGGTGATTGAGGGAGAGCACATTCTCGTTCGCCATGGCGATTTCATTGTCCTTCTGCTCCTCTGTCTCGTTTATGGAACCTGGGGCTCGTGTGAGGTCAATTTCCCTTCCAGTCTTCGATTCAACCAGTGCGTCTCTCCGAGCTTTATTCTCTTCATATACCATTTCAAGGATCTGTTTGATATATTTGCTCTTCGCGACTCCGAGTCCACCACATTTCATCGCTTCGTAGATGTCTTCCACTGGAGCTTCACGGACCTTATTCCAGTCAACGCTTCCTTTCCCTATACCCTTTTTAAGAATGCCGAACTTGCGCACCAGGCCCTGGAATGCCATGGCGGAGTTATTGCCGGTGGTTGCACCGCTAAGAAGCGTCCGGATCAAAGCATCGAGGATACTAGGCACTTCTCCACAGCCTGATACGGTCAATGAAGGCGGTGGTATCGCCTTGAGCGCTATGACTTCTCCATGAACTGAGGAAAGTAGCCTGTTAATCTCCTCACACTCTGCTACTGTAGGGCGTTTCCAGCCTGGAAAAGGGCTAACCCCTGGTGTTAGGCCGTAAGGGCTTTTGGGGCCACGACTTCGACGAGGCGTGGAAGTTGCTGCTTCGTATGGGGCTGGGGAGGAACTGCTGTCTGTTGAATGTAGCTGAGGCACCGTGGGAAGAGCAAAGTCCTGTGCTGAACCCTCTACAACAGCATCAAGAATCTCAATTTTACCTAGATTATGCGGTAATTCGTCGATAGCTGGAACCGGGTTCCCTTGCTTCCTTTTCACTTTTGAGCGCTTTGCGGAAGACGCAGAAGGAGACTCAGTCATGGCTTGTCTCTTTACTTGCCTTGTTATATATCTAGGCTCCGTATATGTCGATGGGCCGTCTATTTGTCGATCATGGTGATCTTGAGGCACTGCGAGGTTATCATTCTTAGGTATCACGGGCTCCTCTGGGGGTAAGGGGGTTATCTTGCTCCCGTTGCTGGCCATATTGACGAATAGAAAGGAGCTCTTTAGGTATGCCTTGGGTAGATAGGTATAACTGAGCGAAAAGTTGGCCTGGATGTTCCGGGTGTTGATACACTTCTGCTCGCGCCTCTGTTCTCTACGCTGCTTTTTTCCAACACCGCCTTCAAATGAATGTTCAAATCAACTCTTTGTCCAAGGGAAATCTAACGATGCACTCGGGAAGCTTTGAAAGAAGTTTCAAGGATAAAGAAGCTATGCTCCACTGATGCCTGTTATTTGACCGTGTGAATCTGGTGATTGAAGCCCTCTGTAAAGTAGTAATGAAACTAGGTGACGGGAGAGTATTCATTAAGACAGAAGGAAAAGCTTGGGCGTTAATAAATAAAAATTTATTTATCTATTACCAGTCTATGATGTAAGGAAGAACCATATATCTTCTATCCCTACCACTGTTGGGCTTGGTGCCGGAACTGGCCTTCATAGACCCATGGTTCAGCCTTTGGTACAAGCTTAAAACAGAGGTACAGGCAAATCAAGTGCTCCATATAATTTTAGAGTATGATCTTTTATTATAGGAGTATACTATAGTGAATAATATACAAAATAAATATTATAAGCGCGATGTAAGTATCTTAGAGTGATAGGAGTCAGCCATAGAGGTAAATAAAGCTAAAAGCTTGTCCTAAACTGCTAGCAGGGAGAAGCAGAAAAAGAGATAAAAAGATGTAATGGTATTTTTTGCATTTGTGTTGAGCTTTGCTACCTACACTAAGCAAGTATGTACCTGCGCGTTACTGTACTTTTATTTCATCTCTCTTCATCCACATTTGCTTTTGATCAGCGAGTTAAATCGGGATCAGGGTCAGGGGTAGAAGTGGTAGTGGCAGCTGGATGTCCTGCACTGCCCTCTGAAGACTGGGGAAAGGCCAGGAAGGGTAAAAGAATGTGGCAACCTCGCGGTTGGTCTTTATGTTTATTCATGGTCATTCAAACGTTCAAATCATGGCTCTATGAGGAGAAAGGGAAAAAGGAGACAAAGAGAGAAGGGGGCATAATGGAAATAAGCTGTCAACGAGAGGTATCAGCCGAATTTGGTTTGGGGTTGTATGAGTTAGTAATCGCCGAGGTTATGAATGCTGATGTCCATTCTGTCCTTGACATGAGGTGGGACTTCGGTCGGCTTTTGGTGTTGAGATTGACTATTCGCCTGAGCTTGCGCTTGAAGGGATGAGTCGGTCGAATTAGCAACAGGAGCATCTGTTACAGGTCTGACTGTGTCAACGACAAGTGGTTTCCCGTTCGCATCTAGGTCGACTTTGCTGGAGGCGATGAGGATATTCTCGTGGCTTGCAACGCCGTTGAGGACAGCAGCTCTGGCGCTTTCGACTCTCTTGATTTTTCTACCTTCACCGCGAAGTTTCTCTAGGTGTTCGAAGTAGTTTGCTGAGACGGGCGTTGTATATACCCCGTTGAAAACACCGACTTCGAACTTAACGGGCTCTGCATTGCCGCTTTCAATGCATATTTCGGCACAGGAAGCAGTAAGGTCGTCTAAGGTCTGATAAATCACGGCATCAGCTCCGATGTAAGCTGTAATGGCGTTGATATCACGATCATGAGCCACCAGTTCGTGTGGAGAGGCTAAATCGATGCCATAGATGTGGGGATGGCTATATACAGCAGTTAGTATTTTATTGGGGACCGGCAGGTAAAGGAAACATACGCTATCTCAGGAGCACAACTGGCAAGCAAGACAGTCTTTGCCCCAGCATCTCTAGCCATCATGACGATCTCTCTGCTTGTAGTACCGCGAACGATACTGTCGTCGACCAATAGGACGTTTCGGTCCTTGAACTCCGATGCCATGGCGTTCAATTTTCGCCGAACTCCCTTTTGTCGAGCCTTCTGCTCCGGCATGATGAATGTCCGAAAAACATAACGGTTTTTTACGAAACCCTGGGAGTATGGTTTGTCCAAATACCGAGCAAGCGCAGCGGCGGAGGTGTTGGACGTTTCAGGCACAGGGATAACGACATCTATATCTTTGATAGCATCAGGACCAAGGGCGGTAATGATTCGCTTTGCTAGCTTTTCACCCATGCGTTGCCGAGCACGGTATACGCTGATTCCATCAATGACTGAGTCCGGACGAGCAAAGTAAACATACTCGAAAATGTCGGGGGTATAGTTGAGTTTGGGGTGTACTTGGCGGAAGACAGGTTCATGGCCCTTTTGGATGATGACAGCTTCACCGGGCACAATGTTACGGTGGTTGGTGAAACCAAGCTGGTCCAAAGCAACGGACTCAGAGGCCATCATGTAGTCCATTCCCGGCCCGCTGCGCGAAGGCCGAGAGCCGATGATTAGGGGGCGGATCCCGTATGCGTCACGGAAGCCGAGCACGCCGAAACCGGCGAGCATAGCCGTGCATGCCCATCCGCCTTCGCAGCGCTCGTACATCCGGCTAAGAGCTGCGAAGATATCTTCCACGTTTACACGAGCCTTTTTGGTCTCATTGAGCTCATTGGCAAAGATATTTAACATCAGCTCGCTGTCACTGTCGGTATTGATGTGACGGTGTGCTTCATAGTCCAGGTATCGCTTCAGCTCTGGAGCATTGATCAGGTTTCCATTATGCGCGAGGGTTATACCGTAGGGACTGTTTACGTAGAAGGGCTGAGCTTCGGCGTTGGCTGAGCTTCCAGCAGTTGGATATCTCAAATGGCCGAGTCTATATTGAGAAAACTGTTAGAACTGTTGAAATAATTTAATATCGCGAGAGAAGACAGACCCCATAAACCCAGGTAGATCAGCGACGCGCTGACCGTCTTGGAAGACTTTTCCACACATTCCATTGCCTAACGGTTTTTATCTTAGTACGGTACTCGACAGGCACAAGTAGACCTAGGTATTCACCTTTGCACTGGAATATACGGCCGGCAGAGGCGCAAGTAGCTATACCACAGGCATCCTGGCCGCGGTGTTGAAGGAGGTAGAGGGCTTCATGGAGGTCAACGCTCGCTGCCTCGGTGGGATTAGCGAGGATAAGGGCTAGAATGCCGCACATCTTGCTGTATCATCCATAGTGGTTAGCTGTATTGCATATAACACTATAGATATACATATGTAGAGCCATATCGATATTGGGGGGTGTCAAAGTGGTCAGATATCATTGGATTTATCCACAGATGAGATTCAGTAGTCTAACATCCTTTTTTCCATTTGAATCATCATGCAGCAAGGGAGAATATATATAGTGATATATGCAGAGAAAGCAGTCGTACCTGGCTGTATAGAGAGTCGATGCGCTTTAAGAGTCGGTTGATATGATATCTCAGATGGGCTTTTTTGTGGCAACGGGCACGCCTAGCATGGAAGACTCATTGTGGGAATAGCAGCAGACAGGACAGACAAGAGACAAGATCACTTGTAAGGCACAGTAGGAGGAGTGCCAGAGTCAAGGAGATTCACATCAACAGAGGATGCAAAACTGAAGCTGAAGTTGTTCATCTTCTTCTCCTTCTTCTAAGTAAGAGTTTTTCTTTCTCTCCCTAGGAAAAAAAAAAAAGGCGAGGTAAAAAAAAAAGATTGAGATGAAATTCTGGTAACAGCGGTACCGCCGCTTGTAAGATATTACCCAATCAAAATACGTATATTACTATGTCTTGGCTAGAGTTTGGCGAGAGGACATGTTTTGTGACAGTACGGTACGCGGTTAGTGGTGGATAAGATACGAGCATCTATATCAATTTGATAGCAAGACAGCGAAAAGCACAGCAAAGGAAGAAAAAATAACAGAAGACAGCAACAGATAAAGATAAGGAGTGTGATAGTGCACTATAAAGACAAGGAGGAAGTCTATATAGTGGCAGACCTAGCAGAAAAGATGTCTATGACTCTGTGTGGTGTCTTCTGTGGTGCTGTGTTGCTGAAGAGGACAAGCAACACACACACTAACCAGCCCCCTTAACACAGCTAAATGGTCTCTAGCAGCCATGCTAGATACACATATATACCTTCTTCTGCTTCTCCTCCAGCATCTTCTGGAAATACCATGACACTGGCAACCTTCTTCAGCACACTCAAACCATACACAAGATGGCAGTCAACATTCTTCCAGTTATCGAGCTTGATTCGGACTACGAAAGCATCAGCAGCAGCAACTCTACGATAGATGCAAACGGATATTCCTCGCCAGCGTCCTCGATATCGCCATCCCCAGGGTTTAGAGGCGATGATTTCATGTCAGATACTGATTTTGAGGCCTATGTGCATTCTCTATCAGGCAATGATGAATCGCCGAGTCCTACACCACGGAGAGCTAAGGAAAGAACTATTCCCGCCCAGCGAGTACTGCCTCCGAGAACACACCTCAGTGAGATTCGTTATCAGGGACGGACATATAGACCTGGGAAGTTTATTGAACTGCAAGATGGAACATTTATTCGAGTCAATCGGATCTTGCAGTCATCGGACAAGACTGTCGTTTCTGGGCCCAAATTCGAACGCCTAGAAAATATGGGAAGTCGGATGCCCGATAGACCTAATGAGCTTTGCTGGGTTATTGACCAGGGAGACTACAGCAGCAGCAGCAGCAGACACAGCAATGCCTCCCAGTACCGGCCCTATAGTGGAGAGGTGGAAGTTCCACTCTCTGCGATCCGCCGGTTACGGATTATCAGGTTAACGAACAAACGATACAGCCCTACACTAGATGAGAACAGAGATGACGGGTTCCTTTTTTGCCGGATGAAATATACCCGGGTATGGAAGATACGGCCATCAGTGTCTGGCCGTGGTACTGCTGATATTGTGGAAGAGAAAATCACCTTTCTCCTACCAGAGGATTGTCAGAGCTCCCTTTCGGTCTCTCGCGAGGAACTTAGAAACAACTGGCGTGGCACTGTGCTGCACAAGCGGCGATACACATTTGGAGATGGTTTCTGCGGTGCCGGCGGCGTATCGAGAGGCGCACAGCAAGCTGGTCTTAAACTTTCGTGGGCTTTTGATAAGTCAGAGTCAGCCATCAACAGCTACAGAGCAAACTTCCCTTCCTGTCTCGCAGAGCACAGCGAGGTGGCGCAGTTTCTAACCAGTTTACCCAGGGAGCTACTGGTGGATGTGATGCATGTTTCTCCCCCCTGTCAGCCCTTCTCCCCGGCAAAAACCATAGCTGCGGCGCACGACGAGGCCAATGAAGCATGTCTATTCAGCATATACCGACTGATAGAGCTGTGTAAGCCCCGCGTGGCAACGATGGAGCAAACGAGTGGCCTAAAGCAACGCCATCCTATCTGGCTGGATGCTATCATTCATTCCCTGATAGAGCTCGGTTATAGTGTGAGATGGCGACTCGTTAATTGCAAGGACTACGGCGTGCCGCAGTCAAGGTGCAGATTGATACTCATAGCTGCTGGTCCCGGAGAAGAATTACCACCTTTCCCCCAGCCTACTCATGGAGATGAGCCAGGAAAACTGCCTCTTGTTACAATTCTTGACGCTATCAGTGGTATACCCAGCACAGCACCGGACCATGACCTAGAACGAGCAGAGAGACCCTTTGAGCGACGACCTTATGACCCACGCTCGCTAGCAAGGACGCTGACCTGTTCCGGAGGAGACAATTTCCATCCATCGGGCACAAGGACATTTACCCTACGCGAGGCAGCTTCACTGCAGACTTTCCCGTTGAACCATACCTTCTGTGCCCCTGGCGTGATGAAGCAAATCGGCAATGCGGTGCCTCCTGTCCTTGCCCGAGCTGTCTTTGATGAGGTCGTCAAATCGCTTAGGAACACTGACTGTCCAGCGACCGGGCCCGCCAATACGCCCATTACCATCGACTGAAATCTGCGTCTTTTTTTTTTTTGTTCATGTAACTAGTGTTGGTTGTGTTAGTTACCCGTTTTATGCTCCGGTGTCGTTATATTGATTGTTCTTATTATAGCAGCCTTAACTAGTCCATCTAATCTCCCCATCTTATCTGATCTTATCACATCTGCATCTGCATCTCTTCATCTCTGTCAGCTGACCTCGGCTATCCTCGGCCCGACACCTCCCAACCTTCTTTTCTCGTCGCTTTCAACTGCAACTTCGCAACTTCCTCTTCCTTCCTCCTTCCTTCTTCTTTCGTCTCTCGTCTCTTCCCTTCCTCGCCCCTTCTTCTTCCAGAAAGAAGTTGTTGATTCCTTCCCATAGAGGTAAGCTGTCCTCCCGCCACCTTAAATTCCTTATCAGATCGCGGCCCGATATCAATTGAGCCCTTCTTGCCGCTGCTACGATAAACGATATCGCGAGCTGTTGGTTGTTGGGGTCTTTTGCCGGCAGCTGCTGCGTCTCGGGACTTGGAACCCTGGCTGATTATATAACTGCAGATGTCTGCCGCTGCTCCGCTCCGGCGCCTGACTTGCGCCCCACGCTCGCTTGCCCTCAGAGCCCGCCCTGCGCTTCCTCTTCCCCTTCGCTCTCTGCGTCTCCCAGCTTCGGCCTCACCACGACGCACTTCTGCTCCCTTCTCGACCATGGCTGCTCTCTCCTCCAATGCGCCAGCTGCTCCGGCGGCGCCCCGCAGCTACGACCCTGAGATCAATGACATGGCCTCTTACATCCACAAGCACGAAATCAAGTCGGATCTCGCTGTCAGTGCCCCTCCATATGCTCTACTAAACCGTATCTTTCAGCAAGGAAGACGGACCGTGCTAATAATGACAGTAGTTTGACACTGCTCGCTGGGTCTTCCTCGACACTCTTGGCTGCGGTCTCGAGGGCCTCAAGTTCGCTGAGTGCACCAAGCTGCTCGGCCCAATTGTTCCAGGCACCACGGTCCCCAATGGCACCCGTGTCCCTGGAACTCCCTACCAGCTCGACCCGGTGAACGGTGCCTTCAACATCGGCGCCATGATCCGCTGGCTCGACTACAACGACTGCTGGCTCGCTGCTGAGTGGGGTCACCCGTCTGACAACCTCGGTGGTATCCTCGCCGTCGCTGACTGGATCTCGCGAACCAACCGTGCTGGTGGTTCTCTCGCCAACGGTAAGGTGCTCAAGATCCGCGATGTCCTCGAGGCCATGATCAAGGCCCATGAGATCCAGGGTGTTCTTGCTCTCGAGAACTCCTACAACAAGGTCGGCCTCGACCATGTTGTTCTCGTCAAGGTCGCTACCACCGCCGTCGTCAGCAAGCTCATGGGCTTGACCGAGCGCCAGACCGCCGACGCCATTACCCAGGCCTGGGTTGACGGCCAGTCTCTCCGCACCTACCGTCACTCTCCAAACACCATGTCCCGCAAGTCCTGGGCTGCCGGTGACGCTTGCCAGCGTGCCGTCAACCTGGTTCTCAAGGTCCAGAAGGGCGAGCCCGGTGTCCCAACCGTCCTCTCTGCTCCAGTCTGGGGTTTCTACGACGTCCTCTTCAAGGGCAACAAGTTCGCCTTCCAGCGCGAATATGACAGCTACGTCATGGAGAATGTCCTTTTCAAGGTCTCCTACCCTGGTATGTTCTCACTCGGCTTCTAGTTCTCTACTCAATGCATATTTTTTCTGACATCTACTAGCTGAGTTCCACTCCCAGACCGCCATTGAAGCCGCTACCAAGGTCAATGCCACCCTGAAGTCCATGGGCAAGTCTGCCGAGGACATCAAGGAGGTCACCATCCGCACCCATGAAGCCTGTGTCCGCATCATCGACAAGCAGTTCAAGCCCATGGACAACTTTGCCGACCGTGACCACTGCATCCAGTACATGGTTGCCACCATGCTTACCTTCAACCGCCTGGTCGCCAGCGACTACACTGACGGTTCTGAGGCTGCCACCTCCCCCTTGGTCGAGTCCCTCCGCACTCGCATCCGCTGTGTTGAGGACCCACAGATGACCAAGGACTACCACGACCCTGCCCTCCGCACCATCCCCAACGCTCTCACCGTCACCCTCAACGATGGCACTGTCCTCGACGAAGTTGTCGTCGATGCTCCTCTGGGACACAGACTCAGACGCGAGGAGGCCAAGCCTGAGATCCTCGCTAAGTACAAGCGTCACCTCGAGGGCCACTTCGACGCCCAGCGCGTCAAGCAGCTCATCGACCTCGGACTCGAGCAGAAGACTCTCGAGGAGATGGATGTCGACAAGTATGTTGACTTGTATGTTAAGGAGTAAATTTCCCCATAGACCATAGATTGTAGTCTTTTGTTAGCGATCAAAAATACCTGAATGGAAATGACTACGTTGTACATTTTAACGATCCCCCGATCTAAATATAATACTGGCAATAATATCGGTAAAATGATAGCTATCGGTTATCACTCTGTACCGTGGGAAAGGGGAAAAAAAGGGGGGGTTTGAAGCGACCAAATAATAGCCGTCTCCCAAGCTGCCGAGGTACCGAGGCCCACTTCTTACTCGCCAAAACTCCAGAGGTTTTCTCCGCCTTTTTTGCAGTCTCCTCATCCCTGAAACCCCCTTAGGTGAATTATTAACTGAGCCAGTCCAGCAGTACACCAGCCATGGCCCGACAGGGGAGCTCGTTGGCTCGGATACAGGATGGTAGAATTTCCGAGATCCTGGGGTACTGCATAAAAAGAGGCATCTCGGGCCTGCCGGACGGGTATCTGTCCCAACGGCCACCTTGCAACTCAGGCATCCGGAGTACGGAGTAGATAGGCATTACTTCTACTGATACTTCTGAACGATGGCGCTTGCAGGTAAGTAACTAGTGGTCTGTGTGATATGGAGCGGAGTACACGCTGACTGTCCGCAGCTGCTATTGCCGGCGGGACGGCGCTGGCATATCTCAATGGGAAATACCAGCTGGCTTCTGATATATCCTCTATCATTTCAATGAAGAGAAGCGAGAGAAACGTTGCTGCAAGAGGTACCTATACTCCTGATTCATCTGATTACTGCCTGGTACCCGTGCTGACGGGTGATAGTTGCGAATGGCACCATTTGCCCGTGGTTCTTGTTTGAAGACACGGTGAAGAAGTACCCTTCTGTCCGCGCCGTCTGGACACGAGAGACATGTTACACCTTTCGTGAACTTCATGATGTCGCCTGTCAGTATGCACACTACTTCCGCTCCCAGGGTGTGCAGCGCGGCCAGCTTGTTGCTACATACCTGCAAAACTGCGCAGATTTCCCTGCCATATGGCTGGGTCTATGGTCAATTGGCGCCGCACCCGCATTCATCAATTATAACCTGGCTGGAGCAGCGTTGCTACACTGTGTTAAAGTCAGTGGCGCTAGCATATTGATTGTTGATAACGATCCCATGTGTAAATCCAGGATAGAGGAGGAACGGTCAAAAATCGAGAATGACCTTCATATCACCCCCATCATGCTTGATGAGGATTTCAAGAAGCATATCAGTTCTTTACCGAGGACTCCACTGGATGTTTCGCTGCGTCAGAACATGTCTCCCTCATTCCCGGGATGTCTCTTTTATACGAGTGGAACAACCGGTCTTCCCAAAGCCTGCGCATTCACCTTGGAGCGCATAAGCCAGCTCTTCGGCACTCGGGCATTACGTGATTCCCCCGGCGGACCAGATAGATGGTACAACTGCATGCCTCTATACCACGGGACAGGAGGGATTAACATGATTGTCTGCCTGGTAGGCGGTGTCTGCGTCGCGCTGGGCAAACGGTTCAGCGTCTCATCGTTCTGGCACGACATCATCGACTCTGAGTCCACGCATTTCGTCTACGTAGGCGAAATAGCAAGATACCTACTCGCTGCACCTCCTTCGCCGTTGGACAAAGCCCATTCCGTACGCTGTGCTTATGGCAACGGTTTGAGACCCGATGTATGGGAGAAGTTCAGAACACGCTTCAATATCTCAACCATCGCGGAATTCTTCGCTAGTACAGAGGGCATGTTCGCTTTATTCAATTTTGACCGTGGGCCGTACCAGGCTGCCTGTGTCGGCCATCATGGTCTTATACTTCGGAAACTTCTACATAATGTCTATGTACCCGTAGCCAACGACCCAGTGACCGGAGATATTCTGCGTGATCCCAAAACTGGATTCGCTACTCGCAACCCCTATGAGATCGGAGGGGAGATCTTGGTGGCTATTCCCGATGAAAAGGCTTTCCAGGGTTATTGGGACAATCCATCCGCTACGTCGAAGAAGTTTGCCCGTGATGTGTTCAAGAAGGGAGATTTATATTATCGATGCGGAGATTCCCTGCGTCGAACCAAAGACGGACACTGGCATTTCCTCGACCGTCTGGGTGATACTTTCAGATGGAAGTCTGAAAACGTCTCTACGGCCGAAGTAGCTGTAGTGCTCGGCCAGTTTCCTGGAGTCGCCGAGGCTAATGTCTACGGCGTCACTGTTCCAAACCATGAAGGACGAGCAGGCTGTGCTGCTCTCTTGATTGAACCACAGGCCCTTTCTAGCTTCAAATGGGATGCATTTCTCAGACATACTCGTGAGAGACTGCCTAAGTATGCAGTGCCAGTCTTTATAAGGCTAGTAAATTCCTCTGCACATATACATAACCACAAGCAGAACAAGGTTGGTCTACGGGAAGAGGGTGTTGATCCATCTAAGCGAGGAACAAAAACCGGGGGTGGAAAGGAGGATAAGATTCTCTGGCTTAAACCAAAGGGTGATACGTATGAAGAGTTTAAAGATCAGGAGTGGGAGAGTCTTACTGCAGGAGGTGTAAGGCTATAATCACATCTTACTAAAAGATAGGGGTTACACATATGTGCTGTAGAGGCAGCCACAGAGATAGCCATAGAAAATCTATATTTTCTTCAAGGTTCATTCATATTTACACGTTCCAGCAAGACCCTAAGGGAGTGTTTATGGTATACATTACTAAAATTGATGGAGTCTACAAAGTAGGTAGACAACCTCTACCCACAATTAAAAGTCTATATAATAGCTATTAGTAAGGCATTCAATATATCGAGTCATCATTACTTACGGTCTTCAGTGTTTCCTTCACCCATGCTCTTGTTTGAGCTGCTACCGCTGAGGATAGATCCCACAATACCGTCGACATACGGCGCTCCGCTCCATTTCTGATGTGTAAGTACATCAACACCCATCTCCTTTTCGCGTTTCTGCACCAAATTGACGTAAGATAGCATGCCATCTTCCTTGAATCCACGAGACAGCTCAGTAGCCATTGTGGCATTGTAGTGCAGACCAGCGAGGGAGATAAGTTGGAGAATGAATCTAGTAAATGCACAATTAGCTGCATGGACATCTCCAACGAACGGTACAAACATTTACTTACCCGTGCTCTGCCAAATCCCAAATAAATGATTTAAGGGTCTGCTCGGTGAATCCTTGTCCCATCCAGTTGAACGAGGGGCTCAAGTTGTACACCAACTTCTTGCCAGGGAATTGTTTGCGGATCTTGCCAGCAAAGTCGGCAGCTTTGCTAACGTTGGGGTCTCCGGTCTCAACCCACAGGAGGTCTGCATAGGGGGCAAATGCAATAGCACGCTTGGTAGCTGCCTCATTGCCAGCACGGTAATGATAGAAGCCTTCGCGGGTGCGTGGGATGTCCCAGGACCAGAAGACGGGGTTCTTTGTGTATTTGGCTGCCAACTCCCGGCGAGCAGAGATCGAAAGATCACGGTTCTGCTCAACATGCGATTTATATTCATTTCTAACTGACTCAGAGGCACCTTCAGCGATGAGGTGTTGGTCCACGGCTGGGGGATGTTAGTAATATTAAAAGTAAGCGATGTAAGGAGACAAAAATAGGGAGGCTTTACCTTCATCGAATGTAACCAGTTTATGTTTCTTAACCCACTGGGCTTCGTAAACATCGATCTCTGCGCCAGATGCGCCCTCCAACTCCATTTTCTGGAGCGTCTCGGCCAAGGGGTCACCGTCCTCCGTCACACCGAGGATAAATTCGTGATCCCGCACGTCGATAGTGCTGCTCAGCAACTTACCACTCTCTGAATCTGTTCGTGCTATAAGAAGGTTCTCGGTGCCCATAATATCCCACTGGAACCGGGCCGCAACCAATCTGTTAATATGCTCCGCAATCGGTACGAGAACCTTGCCAGCAAGATGACCACACTTCTTGCCGCCGTGCAATTGATCCTCAAAGTGTACGGCTGCGGCGCCGTTCTCGGCAAACAATTTGGCTAGTTTCATGACTGCGGTGAGGCCGCCGTGCCTAATGAGTTGTAAGTATATGTGACGTTTTTTTTTTTTTTTTCTCCTGTTTGGTAAAAAATGTTGCTTACCCAGTATCACCATCTGCAATAATAGGGCGCATGTAATCGATGTATGGGGTATTCTTGCGCTCTTCTGGCGAGAGCTTTCGCCTGGCATCCCAATGTTTCCTGTCGTGCATGTTCTGGGCCTTGAACAGGCGTTGTACCTGATTTGGCACGGTGTTGTATGGGTAGTCTCCAAAGTCCGGCGAGACTTCGTTCGTGGAGGTAAGAAGCGATGAGCATGCCCATCCTGATATATAAAGCACCTCCTGGTTTGGTGCTTGTTGGGTCATCTGTACGGGGTCAATTGCTCCCACTATAAGCAATGCCATCTATTAGCCGGAGTGCATTTATAATCAAGCCCGGGAGATATTACTGACGAGTGTGGACTGGTTTGCCCTCCGCAGCTCGTTCGTTCAGCAAGTTGAAGAGTTTCCTCGCCATCAACGAGCTGGGATATGTCTGTTGCAAAGCTCCTCGCTTGCTCACCACCGCCTCAGCGGAGTATGGCCTCTTGATACCCTCATATCTGTCGGATGCCCACCACTCGTTTACGGCCTTGATTTGCTCTTCAAACAGGGCATCTTCGGCAGCACCAGCTTTCTCAGCGGTCGATAGGAGCTGATATGAGTCTGCTGGAAGCGCCGATGAGACGGGAGGGCGTACAGCGGGTAGCTGGGGGGCCATTCGCAGGCTGGTGCTGGAGATGCAGCGGATCGTGGGGAATGCGGGTGTCGGCTTGCGGAGAGCTCGCGGCAGCTGGCGTGACACTGAGCGAAGCATCCTGTTTCTTTCACTCCTCTTCTCGTTATCTTATGATCTCCTTCTCCTTCTTCCTTAGTTGCGTCCTTATCGTCGTCGTATTTTCTCCTCGTCTGCTGGTTTCCATTGATCTCTTCCAAGGTTCGTTCGTGTTGATGTCTTCGGCGCTTGAGGCCGACGTGAAAATCCGGCCGAGGCATCTCACAAAGTTTACCGCGGAAAACCGAGCCGTGCGCGAGCTTAAATTCACCTGTCAAGAACAACTCCCGCCTTTCTCTCGCCGCAACATAAATCGACCGCCGCAGACGCAGGATCAACACATCTGAACAATTGCACGATCGAGAGATACAATGGCCTTCACTGCGAGAGCTACGAGACAGGCGCTTCGCGCTGCCCAGGTAGGTTGCTGCGGCTGCTCGGGGAGAAGGAAATGCGGCTGTTTGCTAATTGCCAGCAGAAGTCCTCCCGCCAACTAGGCACCCGGTCCTATGCCACCGCTGAACCAGACCTGAAGACCGTCTTCAAGGATGCCATTCCAGCCAAGCGAGAGCTTCTCAAGCAGGTCAAGGCCCGTGCCGACGAGAACATCGGCCAGGTCACCATTGGCAACACCATTGGTGGTATGAGAGGCCTCAAGGCCATGGTCTGGGAGGGTTCTGTTCTTGACGCCAACGAGGGTATCCGCTTCCATGGCAAGACCATCAAGGACTGCCAAAAGGAGCTCCCCAAGGGCACCACTGGCACTGAGATGCTGCCTGAGGCCATGTTCTGGCTCCTCTTGACCGGCCAGGTCCCCTCTACCGCCCAGGTCCGCGCCTTTTCTCGCGAGCTCGCTGAGAAGTCGGACCTCCCAAAGCACATCCTTGACCTCGTCAAGTCCTTCCCCAAGGATATGCATCCAATGACCCAACTGTCTGTCGCTGTTGCTGCCTTGAACACTGAGTCCAAGTTTGCCAAGGCTTATGCCGACGGCATTAGCAAGGCCGACTACTGGGAGCCAACCTTCGACGACAGCATTGCTCTCCTCGCCAAGATTCCACGTATCGCTGCTTTGGTCTTCCGCCCCAATGAGATTGATGCCGTTGGTGCTCAGAAGCTCGATGCCGGCATGGACTGGGCATACAACTTCGCTGACCTGCTTGGCAAGGGCGGCAAGGAGCACGAGAGCTTCCACGACGTCCTCCGTCTCTACCTCGCTCTTCACGGCGACCACGAGGGAGGAAACGTCTCTGCCCACGCCACTCACCTTGTTGGTTCTGCTCTCAGCGATCCATTCCTCAGCTACAGCGCTGGTCTTCTCGGACTTGCTGGCCCCCTTCATGGACTTGCTGCCCAGGAGGTGCTCCGATGGATCTTGAACATGAAGGCTAAGATCGGTGACAACTTCACCGACCAGGACGTCAAGGACTACCTTTGGTCCACCCTCAAGTCTGGCCAGGTAGTCCCTGGATATGGCCACGGTGTGCTCCGAAAGCCTGATCCTCGTTTCGAGGCTCTTATGGACTTTGCCAGCACCCGCCCAGATATCATGGAGAACCCTGTCTTCAGACTGGTCAAGAAGAACTCCGAGATTGCTCCAGGTGTCCTCACTGAGCACGGCAAGGTAGGCATAATATATTGATACCAGGCATTTTTTAACAGAAGTACTAATAATGTTGTAGACCAAGAACCCTCACCCTAACGTTGACGCCGCTTCCGGAGTCCTCTTCCACCACTACGGTTTCCAGCAGCCGCTCTACTACACCGTCACCTTCGGTGTCAGCCGTGCTCTTGGCCCACTCGCCCAGCTTATCTGGAGCCGTGCCCTTGGTCTCCCTATCGAGCGACCAAAGAGTATCAACCTCCAGGGTCTCTTGGATTCCACTAACAAGAAATAGACGTTCATTCAGCTTTATACCACCAACAAACACCAACTAAAACATACAGAAATGGTGCCATTCTGGAGAAGGCACTAATAGTTTAACGACCAATAGATAGATGTATAGTGATTTACTTTTTTGCCAGAGAACATTGTATAACTAAATGGCTAGGAAACGTTGCTCTCTACCTGCGTGTTGATTGATTGCTACCTCTCGGGTTATATGATATTATCTCTGTAGAATATCAAGTCATATTTCATCTCAAACACTCGTTCCATCACCTACGTAAACCGGAGTCCGTCTCTCTTGATGCCTGCTCCAAGGCTAGGTGGAACGTCATTCTGTCCAGTTCCCCAAGAGCTCTCTTCCTTTCCGAGAGTAAGCTCAAGTGTTCCTCCGTTTAGGAAGAATTCGTGTCCAATCCAATTCCGAGTGTACTCCTTTCCATTTAACGTTGCTCGTTGAATGTATACATTTTCATACTTGCTGTCAAAATTGACATTTCGTACCGTTGCAATCTTCCCTGTTACTGGGTTTTTGATGCTGACGGCTTCAAAAAAAGGAGGCATGATAAAATATACATTTTGTCCTGGATTGGGGAACAAACCCATCATTGCAAAGACAGTGAAACTGCCCATCGCCCCGGAATCGTCGTTTCCAGGTACCCCAGTGGTCGTGTCATTGAACCGAGAAGGGATGTAGGTATGTGCGCGTTTGGCGGATAGGGCAGGGCGGCCAGCATAGTGGTATAAGAATGTAGCTAGGAAGGACGGTTCGTTACCGATATATAGTATGTTTGAATCGTGGAGATAGTCTAGACGAGCAACAAACTTGGAGCGGCCACCAAGAAGGTTGATTAATGTAGACATGTCGTGAGGAACGAAACTAGATAAATAGTCAGTTAAAATTCAATTGAACCCAAGGTTGAGGGACGAACAATTGATTCTCCCATATGCCTGACTCGTAAGTCTCCTGTGAGTTCGAGGTGAGGGAACAAAAGGCGGCAATATTACTGCAGAGTATTGGGTCTTGATAACCCCATGTGCCATTGTAGTATCTCGGCTGAAAGAATCCAACGAACCCTGTATCCTTCCCATCTATAAATGAGGTCTGGTCTGCCTTGAATAAGTTTTGCCAATTCCCAGATCTCTGGAAATATTTCTCGTGTTCTTTACCTAACCCCTTCCCTAACACTCCAACACAGTAATCATTATATGAATATTCGACTGTTCGTGAGATGCTGCGTGTTGTGATTCCGGTTCCTAGATAGTCATAGTCTTGGGCGGGAATATAACCAACGGACTTCCAGCTCATGAGTCCTCCTCTCCCTTCAACAGACCAATCCGATGGTTCAACTTCAGCATCTTTGACAACAGCCTCGTATGCAAGGTCCCAGTCGATGTTGTCACTGATGCTTTTCACATACGCATCAGCTATCACAACATCAGCATTGGATCCACTCTGGGTAAAGCCTTTGCATAAACTCATGCGACAGTCTGGTAGCCACCCTTGGTGCTTGTAAGTATCAAGAAGGCTGCGTATCATCTTCGCCAGAGTGGTGGGGTCAATGATAGCGAGTAAAGGGATTTGTGAGCGAAACGAATCCCAAAGGCTAAGTGCTGTTAGAGATAGGCTCATTCGTAAAACTGCATCGTACTCCCAACGTACCAATAGAAGGAATCAAAGTATGGCTCTTTGCTTTGCCAGAGTGGGTTCTCCCCAGTGTAATCCTGAGGTGAGATCATAGAACGATATATCGCACTCCAAAACGTCCGTTGAAAGATATCGCTGACGCCTCCAGATTTCAACGAAATAAGGCCAAGCTTTTCTTTCCATGCGCTCTCAGCATCTGTGCGGACTTTTTCAAAGTCCCAATTGGACCCCGGAATTTCCTTCTCGGCGTTCTTACAGGCTTGGTCCTCGTTAATGAAGCTTAGGCCCACGCGGGCACTAACTCGAGTTGGTCCGTTACTCGATGCTCGAAATTGGAGATACGTTCCAGCTTGGATATAGAACAAATTAAATCCTCGCCCCACAGATATAGCTTTGGGCAGTGTTCCTGCCCGGTTGCTGATGTATATTCCGGTATCTTTTGCTTCTGCTCCAGAAAAGTCAACGCACACAAAAGAATTGTAGGTTCCAATTCCAAAGCTAGGCAGGAAAGTCCCATTTGCTTTGACTCGAAGGGTATCCTCGTCTAGCGAAATGGCCGCATTCTGTCTTGAGTCTTGTATGTCGGTCAGGTCTACAAGGATCACTGGTAACGTTCCATTTGATTCGGCATTATTATGGGGAAAATCAAAGTGGTATAGGGCAGCATGTTCTGTAACTGTCATTTCTGCAGCGATACCATTATTAAGTTTGATAGCAAAATATCCAGGCCTCGCTTTCACACTATCGGCAATATAATGGACCGCTCTATCCTCCTTCGAGAACTTGCATTTGTTTATATCATCATCTTGACATATTTGCGGTACGAGAGGAAAGTTCCCCATTGATGGTTTGCCGCCAGTTCCAGAGTCGTGCATATGCGAGAAACCAGTGACGTTGCTTCCTTCTGTAGTAAACCCACCATAGTTTTCGCTGCCGTCAACATCAGCCACGGCCTTAGCCATGCCGTATGGCAGACTAGCTCCAGGGAAGGCATGTCCACCATTTGCTGTACCAACTAGTTGGTCGACATAGCGAAGGACATCACCTTCGTATTGTGCAGTGACGCGACAAACAAGGACGCCAAGTGTAAGTAGTGAAGGGTATCGTAACCAGGCAGCGGACACCATCCTTCCTTCTCAAGGCTATGCCAGTGTTGGGAAATGCGTTGATGTTCTTTTGTAGTCCAAGAACAGAAAAACATCGTGCAAGCTCAGTTATGCGGAGAGAATTCCCGAGCATCTAAGCTACAGTTATGCGGTGTAAGCTTTCTGTCCAGAAACCTGCTACTAGCTACACCATGAATGCTTCGCAGCACGAAGTCGCCTGATCGAGCATGAGCAGGGATTGCCTGTGAGGACCTGTGGCACAGCATCGTGTTTCATTGGTGGCATCTCCCAGTTCGGCCATGAGATCGTCCACACTAATTGATAGCCCCTCATTGATTGCACACCAGCAATAAGCCAGGTTTTCACCTGGCAAACGACAGATGTAACTAGTTAGTACTCCGTAGTTGTTCAACTTTTGAAGAGGCTATTACCGAACTTTCATCTCGTCTGAGGCCGGACTGCGCTCTGTCTTGGCCCCTGTGCAATAATAATAGGAGCTTCGGTATAGCGGCAGGGAAGCCCGGTCAGAAAACGTGCAGCCTTGCGTGGATCCGAATCGCTCGGTCTTCTCAACTAGTTAACTACTTAGTTTGCCAGGATTCTTTTAGCCCTGCCTATCAATCATTTGATAAGAACGCAACCAGCACGACGCCTATCGTCCGAAACAATCGCCATTTTCGGGCCTAACGTAGAGAAATTCTGCATAATTTAGTGTGTATTCTGTAAGTAATATTCTGTCCAGTCCATCAACAGCGAATGTTCGTGACAAGTAGACGCGAGTTAGTTCCGTTTGTTGTTGGCGTCGACGTCGACGTCGAAGTCGATGTTGATAGAAGGAAAAGATTGCCCAATTAGGAGCGCCGTGCTAATCGATAAGGAAAATTTCACATGCTGACTAACCACGCCTTCGCCCCTCGATTGGAAATCCCGAAAAGGAAAACATCGAAATATTTTTTTTTTCGTCTTCATCAACTTCAGTGTTTTCAAAAGGCCGGCGGCCGTTGTTTTTGGCCTCTTTTTTTTGTTTATTCCCTTGTTGGTTCTGTTTCTCTGCGTTGTATTTACTTGAATGTGATATTCCTAAACCCGTTCGTGCGCCAACACCCTTCCCTTCCCATCCCTTCGACAGGTCGGGCTTCAATATTAAAATGCCCCTCCTCGAAACCGCACCTATGCAATCAGAAAGAATCGTCCCTGTAGCATCGAAAGCTGCGGATGGTGCTATCGGAGACGATGTTGCACACCTCTTGAAGACCGTATTCGAAGCCCAAACCTCGCAGCAGGCACTAGATGCTTCCTACGGCCTTACCAACCTACTTATCAGCACTGGGAGCGTTCGATGCCTCCAAACATTCAATGTTGTCCCTGAAATAAAGAAAGCGGCGACAGATAAGAAAAATGGTGCTAGGAGGGAGAGCTCTATGCTAATTCTTGGAGCTTTGTTTGAACAATACCCTTTGAAGAACCCGTTGAGCGAGGTTGTCTTCCTGCTGGAGAATGGCGGATTGCTTTACCTTGCCTTGGATCTCCTCGCAGATAAAGATGCAGTGGTTCGGGAAGCAGCCCAATATGCTATTGATGCTTTATTTGCGTGTCTGAAGGAGGAATCATTAGTTCACGCTCTTGTTGAGCCCCTTGCTCAATACCTCAGTAAGCCCACTGGAAAATGGCAGGGAACAGTCGGTGCATACAAGTTGCTGGAAAAAGTAGCAAAAAGAGCTGAGATTGGCACGGAGAGCAAGGAGAAGGAGGAGCTTAAGGATCTTCTACGACTTAATCTAGGCCAAAAACTGAAGGACCTGATCCCTATTGTTGAGGGTGGGATGCATGACTTGAAAGCAGAAGTTGCTAAACAAGCTGTCAAGACTATGACTGCCCTGTCGACTTTCCTTGACAATGATGACGTTGCCCCGCGAATTCCACTACTTCTCAAAACCATGGAGAAGCCCTCGACCGAAACACTTCAGAAAGCCATCCATGCGCTCTCTCAAACAACCTTTGTTGCTATTGTGACATCCCCAGTTCTTGCATTACTTACTCCCCTCCTTGAACGATCTCTCAATACCCCAACTACCACTCAAGAAGTCCTCCGTCAAACTGTCGTGGTTGTTGAGAATCTTACCCGACTTGTGCACGATCCCGTCGAAGCAAGGACCTTCTTGCCCAAGTTGAAGCCTGGTGTTCAGCGTGTCAAGGATGGTGCCTCTCTCCCTGAAGTTCGAGAATTAGCTACTAGAGCTATGAACGTTATAAACAAGGCCATGGGTGATGATGAAGCTGGCACTATTGATTCACGTGCAACGACAGAGCAAGTAGAGGCCGTTCTTGAGGAGCATATGAAACCATACATGAAATTCAACCATACCGATGAGAAGCGTTTCTGGGAAACCAGCAGAAACTATATTGCCAACATGGTCCGAGATGATGCCAATTCACGATTGCTTGAACGTATCCAATTGTGTGTGGGCCCATACCTCCAATCCTTCGTTCCTGACGGAAAACATGATGAGATTGCTGCAGCTGTGAAGGCTCATTTCGTTGAAGAAGATGAGCGCAGATTTGGAGTCCCAGTAAAGGAAGATGACGGGGAGATCGAAATTGTCAATGCCAACTTCTCCCTTGGTTACGGAGGCCGACTTCTTCTCTCGCATGCAAATTTGAGACTACTCAAGGGCCATAGGTACGGTCTTTGCGGCCGTAATGGCGTTGGAAAATCTACTCTCATGCGCAGTATCGCCAACGGCAAGCTCGAAGGCTTCCCACCTCAGGACGTCTTGAAAACGTGTTTTGTTGAACATAATCAAGGCGAGGATGCCGAGTTGAGCGTCTTGGAGTTTGTCACAAAGGATCCAGAGATGGCTGCTGCCGGTGAAGAGAAGATCTCCGCTGCCCTTAACGAAGTTGGGTTCACCCCTGGCCCAGAAGGGAGGCAGCAACAACCTGTTGGCTCTCTATCTGGTGGTTGGAAGATGAAACTGGCACTTGCCAGAGCCATGGTTATGGGTGCTGACGTGCTCCTCCTTGACGAACCTACTAACCATTTGGACGTCCACAATGTTAAATGGTTGCAGGAATACCTGAAGAAACATACAGAAGTTACCAGCTTGATTGTCAGTCACGACTCCGGTTTCTTAGATGAGGTCTGCACGGACATCTACCATTATGAGCAGAAGAAACTTGTTCACTACAAGGGAAATCTCGCAGAGTAAGTCGCCTCTGAACCATAAAATACCCCACCCCGTATACTAATGAATGATTATAGCTTCGTCAAGGTCAAACCGGAAGCAAAGAGTTACTACACCCTATCCTCTGCCAACGCACACTTCAAGTTCCCACCTCCTGGTATCTTGTCTGGCGTCAAATCCGCAACTCGCATTATCCTGCGCATGACTAATTGCTCCTACACTTACCCGGGTAGCAGCAAACCATCATTGGTCGATGCAAGCTGTGCTCTTACTCTATCCTCTCGGGTTGCTATCATTGGTGGTAACGGAGCAGGAAAGTCTACTTTGATGAAGCTGCTTACGGGTGAAACAATTCCACAGACCGGAAAAGTTGAGAAGCACCCCAATCTTCGAATTGGTTACATCAAACAGCACGCGTTGGAACACGTGGAAATGCATATGGAGAAGACTCCCAATCAATACCTCCAATGGAGATATGCCAATGGAGATGACCGTGAAGTCCTTCTGAAACAAACCCGTATACTCACCGAGGAGGACAAGATCCAGATGGCCAAGCCTGTTGACATCGGTGACGGAAAGGGCCCACGCAACATCGAAGCTTTGATGGGAAGGCAAAAGTACAAGAAGACCTTCCAATATGAAGTGTAAGCACGCCCACTAGCCGTTCACGACATCTTGAGATCTGGTTAATGCTAATAAACACTAGTAAATGGAAGAACATGCTCCCCAAGCACAACACTCAGATATCGCGTGAAACTCTTCTGGAACTTGGATTCCAGAAGCTCGTCCAAGAATTTGACGATCATGAAGCCTCTCGCGAAGGTCTTGGATACCGGGTTCTCGAGCCTAAGGTTATCTCTAAGCACTTCGAAGACATCGGCCTGGACCCTGAGATTGCCAACCACAACGAAATTGGCGGTCTCTCTGGCGGACAGAAAGTCAAGGTCGTCCTGGCCGGAGCCATGTGGAACAACCCTCATTTGCTTGTCCTAGATGAGCCTACTAACTTCTTAGACCGTGACTTCTTGGGTGGCCTAGCTGTTGCTATCCGTGAGTTCAAGGGTGGCGTCGTCATGATTTCTCACAACGATGAATTCGTTGGTGCCCTCTGCCCTGAAAGATGGTACGTTGAAAACGGCCGGATGACTCATGCTGGCACCACTGCTGTTGCTCTTGATCGCTTCGAAGACCAGTCTCGCAATCCCAGCACTGTGGCCAGCAGTGTAGTATCTAGTGCAGCACCTTCAGCCGTGAACTCTGGCGCCGAAGACGGAGGCGAGCTTAAGTTCAAGGCTAAGAAGAAGAAGAAAATGACCAGAGCTCAACTCAAGGAGCGTGAAGTGCGCCGCAGGCTAAGACACATCGAGTGGCTTAACAGCCCTGCCGGCACTCCTCACCCGCCCGATACTGATGACGAGCAGTAGCTTGCCATCGTTCGACGATTCTTTCGTTTATATATCTTTGATCAAAAGTACCTAATGGCTGTTATGTTAAGAGTTCGGATATCTCACGAGTTTATGTCTTGTTTTTTGCCGCCCGTTGTTTGGTATCGTTCTCCGGTATACGCGACCGGGTATCTATTTTTTTTCTTTTTCTTTTTTTTATAGACAGAGACGGGCACTAACTAGATAGAATCCGGGCCATTGGCGTTCTGGGTTTATATTTTTTTGATAGAGGTCTAAAATTGGATTGAAGTTTTCTTTTTGGATGGAAGAATGTCTAAATAGTTTTCTGCGCCTAGTCCATCTGGGCATACGCCTCAAGCGCCTGGTGAAGTTGTCCAAAGATCCCGTCGTGCCAGCTCTTCAAAGCCTCCCATTCTTCCCTGGGGAGGGTGACTTGGCTCATTCTCAGCCATCCTCCGACGATGAAATCCGCATAGGACGGTATGTTGCCCAACAGGAACGGCCCAGTTATGCCTTTCTTGTACAGCTCCGCTAGTCCAGAGAGGGCCTGCTCATACGACTTGAGCATTTCGCCTCTCTGCTCCCCCTTAACCGACAAGTCCTCCCATGGGATTCCTGCTCTCCGGGAGAATTCAGCCTTTGACTGCTCGGCCGTCGCTGGATCAAAAGGTAGTCCGTGTACCATGAGCGGCACATGTGCGGTAAACGCAGCGTCGACACTGGTGTTGAATTTAACGTATGCTTCTATGGCCTTTTCCACCCTCGACTCCGCGATGGGCGCGAACAGCACTGGGCCTTCTCCATAGGTGAAAGACAGATCTTGCTCTGGGAACAGGTCTCCTCCAGACGAGGGGTGCTGGCGCTGAAGATACACGGCGATCTCAAAGGAATCTCCTATAACTTTGCCTGTAGCTGGGTCAAATAGCATAGGGAGAGTGTGATATGGAGACCCATCGGCGAAGGTACGTGACGCTGGGATGTTAAGTGAGGTCCTGACAGTGCTTATATCAGGCAGAGGAATCCAATTCGTCTTATAAGGAATTTTCTTGAAGTTGAGAGCGTATCTGGACTTCCAAGGGTTGGGAGAGGCTGCGTTTTCTATTACTGGCGATGCGAGGGCGATATCATAAAATGTTATGACCGACTCAGGTGCGGATAAAACCATGGCGGAGGCAGTTGGAGAGTAACTATCGTATACTGTTTAGTTACTCTGGGGTATTCAACATTGCTGCGACTCCAGACCCCCTGTGCTGTCTTACGGAGTACCTTTTATATGGCACATCCCTACGGAGTACGAGGGATAGTTATGCGTGAGCGAGAAAGACTCTTGAAGACTCATCGTACATAACCAGCAAACTACGCCTTGGCTTGATGACAACCAAGACAGACCATTTACGGCTTTTGCTCGACATCAAAAGTATCCAGTTAGTTACATGCTGGGCATCAGTGTCGCTAGCAACAGCATCACGAACCTCGACTCCAGCTCTACTTCGCCAACACCATCAGCATCGCTCATCTCCGAACCCTCGCTCGGCGGATGCAACACTGGCGGAACATGACATCATGGCGCTTCTCCCTTAAAACTCTGGTGGCCACCTCACGGCTTCATAACTCACACTTGCCCAGGGATAACCAGCCGGTGTTTTTCCGCAAATTCTGATCCTTCAAGAAGCTGCACTGCAGCATCATCTCTCGAGTCTGCATTAAATCCTCAAGACGAGAGGACGAGGCCGCATAGTTAACTAAAAATTTGAGAAAAGACATCAAATAACGAGTTACTCCAAGCTTGTGAAAGTTGCTCGTATCAACTAAAAATATTCGAGCCGGCAAGAAACCGTGAAAATTCTCTGGACTACTCCACACCAGAGTGGACAAAATCTTTTTTTTCTTCGGTTGGGAAAAGGAAATTACTTATATCAACGTCTTCACCTCCTCCCTGGACGAAGAGAGGCTATCAGTGCATGCATCGCCCACCCCAGATGCGTAGCACCGTGTACCACCCATAAGCGACAACCCATATCATCATCAAGGAGCTGTAGATGGACTAGAGCTGTCTCTATACTCCGTACAGTGATTTCGACCCGCTGCCCGTGAAATCCCATTGAAATCCCATATGCGACAAACAATCTCGAGACCGACTTCCTCTTTAAGCCATCGAGAGCTTGCCCTACCAGCCTTTGTTACTTCGCCCGTCAACTATCGCCAGTAACTACTAGAACTACTAGCTAGCTCTTGGGATAACTAAATCTTCGTTGATCAAGATGGACCACGAGAGCATCGGCCCCAAGGCGGAGAGGTATCCGTCCCCTCCATCCTCGGGGGATGAAAAGGGATCGATCGATAGCGATGCAGCCAAGCTGGCGGCCATGGGGTACACCCAGGACATGACCCGCAAGTTCTCGGTGCTTTCCTTGCTTGCCGTTGGCTTCTCCCTTACCAACTCGTGGTTTGGTATCTCTGCCTCACTGGTTACGGGTATCAACTCAGGGGGTGCGGTGCTGACCATCTATGGCATACCATGGATCGCATTCATCTCGACCTGTGTTGCCATCACCCTCTCTGAGCTCGCTAGTGCTATGCCCAATGCTGGAGGACAGTACTTCTGGGCAAATGAGCTGGCTCCCAAGAAGTATGCTAATTTTGCATCGTACCTGACCGGCTGGTTTGCCTGGGCCGGGAGCATCTTCACATCTGCCAGTGTTGCTCTGGGACTCGGTGCGGCCGCGGTTGGTATGTGGCAGATGGGCCATCCTGACTTGTAAGAAACTCTGGTGTACTTCACCTAATAGTGTATAATTAGAGAGGCTGACTACCATACTAATAGCGTCCCTCAGCCATGGCATACTGTCGTTGCCTACCAGGTGATAAACGGGTTTGCATTTCTGTTCAACTGCGTCGGAAGACTCCTCCCCAAGATCGCCACTGTTACGCTCTATACCTCCTTGATCTCCTTTATCACGATCCTCATTACTGTTCCCGCCAAAGCGCCCACACACCAGTCAGCCAAGTTCGTCTTTGCGACATTCATTAATTCCACAGGTTGGAAGCAGGATGGTATTGCGTATCTGGTTGGTCTAATCAATACCAACTGGGTGTTTGCGTGTCTTGATGCCGCAACGCATATGGCCGAAGAAGTCGCTGCCCCTGAACGATCTATCCCCATCGCTATAATGGGAACAGTCGCAATCGGCTTTGTCACTGCATGGTTCTATGTGATTTCTATGTTCTTTAGTCTGAACGACTTCAACACCGTGGTCAAATCCCCGACTGGCGTGCCCATCCTCGAACTCTACTTCCAGGCCCTCGGCAGTAAAGCCGGCGCCATTGTCCTCGAATCTCTCGTCCTGGCCACTGGAATTGGTTGCCAGATCGCTTCTCATACATGGCAGTCTCGCTTATGTTGGTCCTTTGCCCGCGATCGCGGCCTCCCTTTCCATACCACCCTGGGCCTGAATAAGATCAACCCCAAACTTGATGTACCCCTAGCGGCTCATGCATTCAGTTGCACCATTGTTGGCCTTTTGGGGCTCTTGTTCCTTGGTTCCTCAACTGCATTCAACAGCATGGTCACCGCATGCATCGTGCTGTTGTACGTGTCATACGTCATCCCGGTTGTCTGTCTTCTTATCAAGGGACGGAACAATATTCAGCATGGGCCCTTCTGGCTAGGCAATTTTGGTCTTGCTGCCAATATCATCCTGCTCTGTTGGACTCTATTTACTCTCATTATGTATTCGTTCCCTTCAGTCTATCCTGTCACTGCCGGAAGTAAGTCTACTCTTTACCCCTGTCTAACCCCTTTCGATGAGCCACAATCATTTCACTAACAATCTACCAAAAGCTATGAACTACGTATCTGTCGTCTACTTTGTTGTCATTATGATCATCGTTGCCGACTGGTTCCTTCGAGGAAAGCGAGAGTACCGTGGACAAACCGCCCGCCACGAAGATGCAGAAGTCCTCCATCGACGCAGCAGTGTTGTACATAAGTAGCTATTTTAACGGTTTTTTAGAGTACATATGCATAGCTTTTCCTTTATCTTCAACGTTTGCACATAAAGATATGGCTAGTTACGCTTTGAAGTTTCATAAAAGCACTTGATATAACTGAAGCATAGAAGAATAAAATTTTAGCGAATGATACAGAAGTAGACTCACCTATAGCTTGCCCCTAGCAAGCCAGCTGATCTGTAGTTGCAGTGTCTTGTCTCCGCCGGCTCCCCCGGCGTATTTGTTTTCCTGTACTTGGACTTGTGAACTATATCGCTGTCATTGGTTTTGACCCAAGCGAAGCCATCGCTGCCTCCTCACATGTCAACCATGCCTGCCTGACCAAGAAAAGTGATCAAAACAAACATACATAAATAGATAGAACCTTTTCTCTTGCTGTGAGTCAACCAACATTCATCAACATCTTCCAACTCCAGGTTACCGGGCTCAATATCCATCAAGAAAAAGGCGTTTCTCTGGTCTTATCCATCAGTTAGTAGCTGGACAGCCTCGTTGCAGTCTACTCCAAGAATATTCACCATGGCTGTCCATCCTGCTTATTCCTGCATCAGCGGCGCTGCGCGGGCAATATTGCAGGATTTATGTGGCCAGGAAACTCCAGAGTCAGGATTCGCTATCTCCCCTGCATCCATAGGCATCGCAATGGCCATGTTAATAGGTGCTGCCACCCCGTCGGACGCAGAGAGGATGTGCACCTCGCTGGGCGTGGCGACGCCAGAGCAATTCGACGTTGTCCACCGCCTCCTAAAGCACTGCAAAGACACCACTGCAGTAGCAAATGCAATATTTGCTGACAAAGGAACAGTACTAGACGATGAGTACGCTCGCTTCTTGGAAGGGTTTGAGGTTTGCGCAAATATGGAATTCCCACGCCTGCTTGACGGGCTGACCACCATAAACGGCTGGATATCAAACAACACCATGGGCATGATCAACAATATGATTTGCAATGACAACCTTGCTCACTCTCACCTTGTACTCATCAACGCATTAGCATTCAAGGGCACCTGGAAAGAAAAGTTTGATCCGAAAAATACCGCCACAGACTATCCATTCAAGGTCACGGATTCAGATATTCGCCGTGTTGACATGATGTTTCGTTTCGGAGAAGAAATATTCGTATGTGATACACCAAAGTACAATGCAGTGAAGCTACCATATGAAGCTGAGAGCTTTTCTGCATCAACTTCATTCAAGGCTTATCTACCGCGAGACGGCGTATCAGTGCAAGAGGTTTTGTCCAGTCTGTCTTCTGAGCAGGCTCCATTCCGCCAGAAAAAAGTCAGTAGGCTCGGGTTTCCAAAGGTTGATATGTCCTACGGTACGAATCTTTTGGAAGTTTTCCAGCGCATAGGGACCTATCTTCCCTCTACTTTTCCCAAGATGGGAGCCGGAGAAAATGTTCTCAGTGCTATCCTCCATAACTCGGCTATTACGATTGATGAACAGGGTACCAGGGCCGCTGCTGCCACTGCTGTAATGATGGCCAGGAGTGTGGCGGAGCCATCGACCGTCCTTGTTTTTAATAAGCCGTTTGTTTTCTCTATCGAGTCAGAAACAACACAGTGTCTCTTGTTCATGGGCGTGTTCTTCCCCAAACGTTGATGTCTTGTTCAATGAACATGTCCTTTTATCAAATACCCATTTTATATCACCCCGGGAGCCTATCATTGAGAACCATCATATAATGAGGTCCTCCCTCCTGATTTCTTGTACAAGAAATGTACAAATTTAGTGAATAGGGCATTAGACCGACACCTCTGTCAGTATTCTGATGTTATATATCGATTAGCAAGTATACACCCCGTACAATGCTTTGAGATAGAAAGAATCTCCTATAGTATATCTCAAAGTTCTGCACCGTACACTAAGACGGCAAAGTTCTGGGGTGTATGGTTCCTTGACGAGGCTTCTTATATGGTATAAGTCCAGAGCTTCCAAGATTCTGTTCAGTGTATATGGGATATTCGGGGACATTTGACTCCACGTTTTTATACTGAATATATATCGTTTAAACCGGATAGCTACTGGACAGACGTACAGAGTACTCTACCAGCAAATATAATTATCGAGAATGTCAAAATAAAGGGGTTAAAATGAAGGGAATACGGCTCTAGGGTAAAAGGGGGAAGCGCCACGCCTTTCTATTGGCTGAGAGACTCGATAAAAGTTAACCAATAAAACACTTTATGACCTTATATATGACCTTATCAGTATGATATAATAAAATTTTGCATTACCATTGGCCATGATACTAAAGTCAGCGATTACATAATAGCATCCTCGTTTGAGGCTGAATAGAAGGAAAGAAACGCCACTCGAACGCTCAGATTTCTCCATACAATTTACTCTCGACCGCTCATGCATTTGCTTGATGTAGTCATTGCGTTTTGTCAGTCATTGGCTCTACTGGAAGTGTTATGTCCATAGCTGTCCATTTATCTCAGCTCTAGAATTTGACCGGCCAGGGCATATGCGTCATAATTGGTTACCCCTATTTGTTGCCACTGGGAAATACATCCCTTTTGGGTGTATATACCTTGCAATATGGCATTGCTCTACTTCTACATATTCTCCATGACGGATAGAAATGATTATTCACTATTCAATTCAATGCACTACTTCTTTACGCCAACCGGACAATCACGACTGTTTCGAAACCTGCAATAAAAGAGATCCCAAACTAGGTCGCCTTGTCAAAGTTGATCGAAAGAATACACAGGCTCAGGTTATGAACTTGAGAATTGACATTTAAATGCTGGTTCATGATTTCCATCACCAGCCTACCCGATTTCATCGACTGATCCTCCAGTTATGGATAAGTTGAAAGAAACGAGGAATCACAACCCAGCATGGATCAAACAAAGGAGGTTCCTTTCTCTAATACTCTTCCTAATAGCTGCTCTTCTCACAATAATCATTATATTTCTATTCTGGGGAAGCCAGGAGAGCCTCGACCGTCCCAGGTTACAGCGCAAATACCACATCCCTGACAGAGTAAGTCTTAGAAACATGAAAAATGTCTGCAGTTTTCCACATTACCAATTTCCAAAACCAGTAGGATTCATGAATGCTTCCAATGCATATTAATATTCGTTCTACTAGACATTTCCCATGAAACAGCGTTCTCCGCAGGTTAAAACAGTTCCAAGATGGCAAGACAGCTATTTCAAGGCCCAGTCACTGGTGAACAATATGACTCTGGTGGAAAAGGTCAATGTTACAACCGGTGTAGGCTGGCAAATGGGACTTTGCGTTGGTAATACGGGTTAGCTTTTTCTATCACCACCAATGCTTAGCATTTAACGTACACAAGCTAACGCTGTTCCCCAGGTCCTGCCACAGAAGTTGGATTTCCTTCGTTATGTTTACAAGATGGTCCGCTAGGGATACGCTTTGCTGACAACATTACCGCGTTTCCTGCCGGTATCACTGTTGGAGCTACCTGGAACAGGGAGCTGATGTATAAAAGAGGCGAAGCACTGGGAAGAGAGGCTCGGAGAAAAGGGGTAAATGTGCTCTTAGGTCCTTCCATGGGCCCTCTGGGCGTTCTTCCAGCGGGAGGACGAAATTGGGAAGGCTTTGGCACCGATCCTGTTCTTCAAGGAATTGCGTCCGCAGAAACCATACGAGGGACGCAAAACGAAGGCGTAATTGCCACCGCAAAGCATTTTGTTCTGAACGAACAAGAACACTTTCGGCAGCCACATGAATGGAATAATTCTGAAGCCATGTCTACCAATATAGATGACCGCACACTTCATGAGGTGTACGTCTGGCCATTTTCCGAAAGCGTCCGTGCCGGTGTTGGTAGTGTAATGTGTGCCTATCAAATGGTGAACAACACATACTCCTGCAACAACAACCGGCTTTTGAACGGAATACTTAAAGATGAGTTGGCATTCCAGGGTTTCGTTCAGTCAGACTGGTATGGTCAACAAGTTGGTGTTGAAAGCGCCCTTGCAGGAATGGACGTGAGCATGCCTGGAGAAATACACTACTCAGACTCGGGAGAATCATTTTGGGGGCCAAATCTGACTACTGCCGTTCTTAATGGATCCATTGAAGTCGGAAAATTGAACTATATGGTAACCAGAATTGTTGCGGCATGGTATCAATTGAAGCAGGATGAGTGGGAAAAACCACCCCCTGACGGCAGAGGGGGCCCCAATTTTTCCTCCTGGACGAAGAATAAAACGGGTCATTTGCATGAAGGGAGCGATGATGACCAAAATGTGACTGTCAATCGCTATGTCCGGGCACCAAATGTGTGGAATAATTCCCACATTGATCTTGCTCGAGAAATTGCAGCTGAAGGCACTGTCCTTTTGAAGAATGAAGATGGCATATTGCCCCTCTCTGCAAAAGGAACCACTTCGGATAGGAAGACGAAAGTAGGCGTCTTTGGGGAAGATGCTGGCCCAGGGGATGGGCCAAACGTTTGCCCCGATAGGTCCTGCAACCAGGGCACTCTTGGATCCGGATGGGGCAGTGGCGCGGTCGACTTCCCATATCTCATCACACCGTGGGACGAGATCAAGAAGACGTATGACAGCAATAATGTGTCTCTAAATGAATACCTTTATAACGGCATCCAAGATAACGATTTGGAGGATAAAGACTTATGCATTGTATTCGCCAATGCGGATTCAGGGGAGGGATTTGCCTCCTGGGAAGGGATATATGGGGATCGCAACGACTTGTCCATTCAAAAGGATGGCAATAATTTAATTAGGCAGGCTTCTGATAAGTGTGGCAAAGGCAAAGGAAGCACCATCGTGGTTCTTCATTCTGTTGGCCCAGTAATGATGGAAGATTGGATTGAAGAGCCTGGAGTTAAAGCTGTTGTGCTTGCAAATCTACCCGGCCAGGAGAGTGGCAGAGCCCTTGGAGACGTCTTATTCGGCAGAGTCGATGCAACTGGGAGACTCCCGTATACCATCGCAAAGGATCCTGAAGATTATGGACCCGAGTCCAAGGTTCTGTATGAGAGCAACGACGTGGTACCCCAGAAAAACTTCACCCAGGGGTTATATTTCGATTACCGGTATTTTGACAAGCAGAACATCACGCCACGGTACGAGTTTGGCTATGGCCTATCATATACCTCCTTTCAATTGTCGGGTATCAACATCAAAGCCTTAAGCCAGAAATCGGCGACAGCAAATTCACGGTCTGAGGTTAACGTGACTTTACCTTCATATAATGAAAGCATCCCAGATCCAAATTCAGCCCTGTTCCCTGAAGGATTCAACGGGCTAGAAAGATATGTCTATCCATACATCTCGTCCGTGGACGATGTTCAGGAAACGGAGCGCCTTCACTTTCTCCGGCGGCGTACTGACGAATACAACTTGACTGCTGGGGGTGGTGAAGGAGGCAATCCATCACTCTTCGAGTCCATGGTCAATGTGAGTCTCACGGTCAATAATACTGGTGAACGAGCTGGTAAGACTGTGGTTCAACTTTACGTCTCTTTCCCGTCCGGTGTTAACGAGACGGTCAAAGAAGAAGGGGAAGATGAGGATGAACGAGTGATATCTATAGACTTCCCTAACCGTGTGTTACGGAACTTCGAAAAGGTCGAGCTACAGCCTGGTCAGTCAAAGGAAGTGACACTGTCTTTGACACGGAAGGACTTGAGCTACTGGAGCATTTACCAGCAGAACTGGATAATTCCTACAGCCGGGAAATTCAAGATATGGGCTGGGCAGAGTTCAAGAGACCTACCTCTGACTGGCGAATTTTGACATACAAGACTAGGGTTTGTGTTCCACAGGCCTTGATAACCCCTGGCCCTCTATTATTGCGAGCGCGCTTAGTATCTTGTGACGTAAAATGTAGTTCTCCAGCTGAGATGTATGTGTGTATGTATGTATCCAAGCCAGTAATATCTGATCCTAGTCACAATAATGCATGTTCTTCCATGTCAAGTCTTCGACCAGCCTATGAGGGCATAGACTTGGATGTTGGACCCCTGCGGCGCAGTCAGAAAGTACTTTAATCTGCACAACAGCTGATTTGGAGGGTATCGTCTGGTTCCAGTCGGGATATCCTCGCGAATGTTGCATGACTGGCTGTGCGAACAACCCGAGTTGGCTGCATTTCCAACCATACGGAGGCCGCGGGACAGTTCGCAGCACACCTGGAAGCACAAGCCGTGCCCTGCATGGGGGAGGCAGAGAAGAGGCCGTGCTTCCTGAAGTGGTTAATGGAAGCCCGCCCACACATACAGGCTACACTGCGTGTGTGTATCCTTGTCCGTACCCGGACACCACCATGTTCTAGGCCAGCTCGTACGAAAGATTCAGCCTCGACATAGGACATGCTAGCATGTATAAAGGGAAGGAAGCTTCCTGGTTGGGGTTTACTCCCTTTCAAACGTATATACCTGCAGGTAGCCTCGTTAGCAACTCGTTTTATATAACCATTTTTTGGCAGTAGAGATTGTTATTATATCCCACGATAATGGCGCCTAGAGTTACACCGGAGTTCGACAAGACCAGCAGGCCTAGCTCTGCATACGAAATCGATAAGGAGGCGATGTTTAACGGGTATAATAGAAAGATCAAGGTATTAACTATAGGGGCGGGCCTGAGCGGTATCATGATGGCCTACAACATCCAGAAGCACTGCCAGAACGTCGAGCATGTTGTATATGATAAGAACCATGATATAGGTGGTACCTGGCTGGAGAATAGATATCCAAACTGTGCGTGCGATGCGCCGAGTCACTCTTATATATTCAACTTTGCTCCTAATGTTGGTATCACCTTGTCCTGTCCACCGTGGGAGGGTGGGTGTATTGATGTTAAGATGGATACTGATATATTTGGTAGCCCGAGTGGAACAACATCTATTCATATGCCACAGACGTGTGGGCGTATCTAGACAGAGTGTGCGAAGTCTTTGATCTTCGCAAGTACATGACTTTCAACACGAGAGTGACAGGCGCCTACTGGGAAGAGGCTTGCGGCCAGTGGAGAGTAGAGCTCAGTCAGACGGCGCCGGACGGATCCCAGATCGTTATCGAAGAGAAGTGCCATGTTCTGTTGAATGCTTCGGGGTTCCTGAATAAGTACAAGTGGCCAGATATTCCTGGGCTTGATGAATTCACGGGAAGGGTAATCATCTCCCTGATGGCTTCTGAAGCCCCCGGTCTACCTGTGTTGATAACTAACGGGTGAGGACAGTTGATTCATACCGCAGCATGGCCGAAAGACTACCAGGAAGAGCAATGGAAAGGGGAGAACGTTGTAGTAATTGGCAGCGGAGCCTCGAGCATCCAGACGGTTCCTGGGATGCAGCCACACGTAAAACATATGGATGTATTCGTGAGGACAGTAAGTCTGCGCTCTGGATGCACACCCCTTTCGGTGGCCTCATATCTTGACCACCCCGTCTATATAGGGTACATGGTTCGCAGCCATTGCGGGAAACCAGGGAGGCAACTCAGCCTATTCGGACGAAGAGAAGGAGAAATTCAGATCCGATCCGCAGGCGCTGGTTGAGCATTGCAAGTCCTGGGAAGACCAGATCAATGCCCTCTGGGGGATGTTTTATAAGGGGAGCCCGGCACAGGCGGCTGTCCGCCAGATGTACGAGCAGCGAATGACCGAATGCATCAAAGACGAGCGTCTCTTAAGGGGTATAATAGCCATCTTTTCGCCTTCATCATGAAAACTAACAAAATAATAGGATTTCTGCCTTCGTTTGGCGTGGGATGCCGCAGAATGACCCCTGCAGATCCGTTTATGGCGGCGATCCAGCAGGACAACGTCGACGTCCACTTCACGGCAGTGACTGAATTCACAGCAGACGGGTTGATCGGCGAAGATGGTACCGAGAGAAGGGCGGATACGATCATATGCGCCACAGGCTTCGACACTTCGTACCGACCCAAGTTCCCGCTTGTTGGCCAGGGGGGCGTCGATCTTCGTGAAAAATGGAAGACTCACCCGGAGTCGTATCTTGGCCTGGCAGTCCCTGGGTGAGTGAGTGACGAAATAACTAACTAAAAATATTCTGGATGCCCTTGAGTCCTACTTAATTCTTGGATATCAAGCAGCTGCTGATCGCTGAGGTGCCTAGGTTCCCTAACATGATCTCTTTCTTTGGCCCGACATGGCCTATCCACAACGTACAAACTACCTTTTTCCAATCCCTCACAACGTCTAAAATGATACGGAGGAGTTTGGCTGACTGGCAGACAGGGATCGGTGGTCGGCCCACTGATGGAGGCGGGCAGCTATGCCGTCAAATTTATCCGCAAGATCCAAAATGAGGATATACACTCGATCAGCCCGCGACAGGACGTCACCGACGCCTTCAACGAGCATGTCCAGGAATGGACCAAGCATACCATCTGGGCAGACCGCTGCCGGAGCTGGTACAAGGACTACAAGACTGGACGTGTGAATGCAATCTGGCCGGGCAGCTCGGAGCATTTCATCGAGCTGATGAAGCAACCCCGGTTCGAAGACTACACAATCACCTATCGGAAGAAGAACATGTGGAGTTTCCTAGGGCTGGGAAATGTTCCTGCGAATATGACAGAGGGAGTTGATCGAAGTCCGTATCTCTCTGTGGATGCGATTGATCCTCGCTGGCTGGCAGCGATCAACAGGGAGCGACAGGACTAACTGCCAGGCAGAGTGGCTGACAGAAGGCAAAAAACACATGCAAGAAATAATATGGTTAACTGCTGCAGGCGAGCTTCACAATCTTGTCAGCTAGTATCAAATTCGGTACTTATGGAGTATTCCGTAGAGAGAGAGAGAGAGGGCATTCATTTGACCACTGTAGGCGCAACAACTGCCTTCACTTGGTTAAGAACTACTGTACCCGCAAGACCAGATATTCAATTAGCCCACCCCCAGATCGAACCCACTCGATGGATGCTACGGGCGTACTTACAGCGGGTCTGGCTTGGACGGCTGCGATAGTTACTTTGTGGCTCTCCGTCGTCCTAATAATATAACTGCTCTACGGAGCATCTTTCATTTACTTCTATCAAAGGAGCATCGATCTGATGGACATGCCTTTCTTTTTGATAGGAAAAATTTTCAGCCAACAGAAGCAATATTTTTAGCAATCGGCAGGTATACCCACGTACTGTAGACTGGCAATGGTACAGGCACGAGGGCGCCCCCGGGTGTGGAGGAGCCATAACTATACTCAACCGTGGGTAACTCTATGGAGAATCGCCCCAGACAGCTGTGAATTTAAGCCCTTCCGCAGCGAGTTATCTGAGTGGTGAGCTGAAGCGCTCAAAGACATGTCTTGGAGTTGCACCTCGTAAACGAAGCCAATTCATCCAAATGTCTGACTCGGGGGCTGAAGGACAACCGTCATATGCCCGGATAGAGCAGTATATCAGGATTTCGAGGGCGAGGGAAATCGCAGCGAGATCCACTCCCATCGTACTAGTTATCAGCCTCTCTTCCCTGCCACTGCGGTATCTCCACCGTGCTAAACTGCTAAGCAGCTCAAGAACGGGTCGGCGATGTTTCAGTTTTCGGTCCTCCATTGCCACGAACAGCGGCAGTCTGCAGATGCGCTCTCTGCCTATTGGGCCCTCCGCAAGTACAGATGGAGATAAGACACTGGCAGGATGGTTGTAAAAAAATGAATGTACGTAGTGGATACGAGGGACATGGGCGCTGCATATGCCTTTATATACGATGAGAGATATATGGATCGACTATATAATCTACCCCCTTGTCTGCGCTCTTGTAGAAAAAAAATCTCTGTCCCCAGAAAACCAGACGCTCGCTACATACTTTCTTCACATACCTTTTGGCCAAAAGAGACAAAAGGAGTTCACAATCCAGACAAGATGAAGGCATCTTTGATCACTGCATTCGTTCTCCCTCTCCTCGCCCTTGCGAGCCCCTATCTCCCAACAGACCCCCCGGCCAACATTGAAGTCACTGCACGACACCCAGGCCGAGAGAATGTCGACAAACTGCCCATGCAGGCTGCCGGCCGGGCCTTCTGGCTAGGTGGCTCTCCAGCAACTTACTGCCCAGAAATCGTCGGTGACAACTGCCCACCAGGAAACGCTACCGTCATCCTTGGATTGAACAGCATGGTAAGCTCTAATCTTTCACGAGCGAAGTTCCAACGCAATTCTCTCAATTGGCCCTACTGACAATTGAATATAGAGCGTGCTTGTCCCCGGTGGCCAGCAGATGTACGTCGAGCCCAGCGGAAAGCTCGGCTTCACCCAGGCACACTCCGCAGCCATTCCACCAGGATCATACGTCGGCGGCTTTGCCTACAAGCCTCTCAACAAGAAATCCGGCAGCTTCTACTTCGGCGGCTGGGGTGCCACTGCGTTGATGGCTTGCCCTGTCCCAGACTCGAAGTACTATCAGGTTTTCGCCAACATCAAGAACGCCATGGTCCCTGGGGGAGACGTCAAGAAGTGTGTCGAGTTCGTTGGAGTTGCAAAGGAGTATAAGGGTACCACTCCCGCTGCCTGGCAGTATACCTAAACGTCCTTTCTAATTCAACCTGGGGGTAATCTGTTATTTGTTGGACTTCTTTGACTCGAACCAAAATTTCTTTTCGGGTATCCATATTTGTTGCTTCTCCTTCTGTGCTGCCAGATGCAGGGTTGTTAGCTTGTACATATGTAATGAGACCACGACGCTTCTTCATCTCTTCATCTCGTCAGGTATCTCCCGATATCTCTCAATCTCTGTCGTCGTCGTCGTTGTCGTCGTTAATAATAATAGCAAATAAAAGAAAAAAAGCCGGAAGTTGTCCGTTTCCCTTTTGAGAAAAAACCGAAAACCGGGGGAAGAATCACGTGTCTGTAAGATGAGTCAGCGAGGCCTGTGCTGAGCCTCGGCTTCTTTTTTTTTGGCTTCTGGAAAAGGCAAAAAGCGACGTCGAGAAAGCGAGAATGAAGAAAAAGACGACGAACGAAGCCGATATTGCAAAGAAACAGCAGATATCAGGCATTAATATGAGCGCTAGACATACATAAGCGGAGAGAAGATGTGTGAACTGCAGAGATCTCGGGCTCATGTCGCTCGATAGGGCGTGCAGATGACGTTGTACAACCCTGATGGATGAGCTTGTTGCGGCTGCGGGAGGGCTCCGAGCAAACCAAGTTGACGATAAATGTCCGCAGGAAATCAGCTCTGTCTACGCGATAATGCCCCCGGATATATGGGGCGAGAACATGACACCTTCTGGGCAGTCGGAAAAATCGGCCGAGATGGTTACTCTAACGGTGGCTTCGATGGTCTAGATGGAATGTGTACTATGTAACTATGCCTCCAATAGCTCCCCCGGATTCCCGTTCTGACATAGTAAATGTAGTAGATAAGATATCTCGTCCGAGTTGTCTAGCATGAGTCTTCTTCTTTGGCCGTATTTCCTGGTCGTTCGGCGTCTGGTGCCGTGAAGGTGAGTCGATGGCTATTACTGTGTCACCATAACACATAGCCAGTGTCGGCTGGGTTCCGAGGGAAACTCAAGTTACTGGCTATGCGGGCAAAAAGTAGTGAGACTAACTGGAGCTGGTTCCCATAACAGAAGCAAGACTCCAGTTTAACATGTGCCGCGGCTTTGGGTGGCCGTTTGATGCTGTCGTGTATATATAAACCCTCCTATAGTCCTTCGGGCATCGCCCTTTTGTCTCCTCCGGACTTTGCTATAACATCAACTTCGATACCGGCTGCTGTGATACAACCATATACCATCTACAAAGTTGACGTCACTCTAGCACCAAAGCAAGATGACCTCGGTGGAAGCTCAGCTCAGGGGTGTTGCCATCCTCGGGCCCCTCAACGACCAGACTCGCAAGATCCTGACCAAGGAGGCTACAGCTTTCCTCGCCCTCCTTCATCGCACATTTAATGGCACCCGCAAGGCCCTGTTGAAGAGACGTATTGACCGCCAGGCCGAAATTGATAGAGGCGCCCTTCTCGATTTCCTGCCTGAGACTAAGCACATCCGCGACAATGATACATGGAAGGCTGCTCCCCCCGCACCGGGACTTGTTGATCGTCGTGTCGAGATTACGGGCCCAACCGACAGGAAGATGGTTGTCAATGCTTTGAATGCCGATGTTTGGACCTACATGGCCGACTTTGAAGGTGAGCGGAGTTCCCCGAAGGCCGTATTGTTTACACAAGCAACTAGTTCTGACAAATATGGATAACTAATGCATAAACGTTACAGACTCATCTGCTCCAACATGGGAGAACATGGTCAATGGTCAGGTGAACCTTTACGATGCCATCCGCCGTCAGGTAGACTTCACCCTCGGCGGCAAGGAGTACAAACTCCGCACCGATAGGAAGCTCCCCACACTCATTGCCCGTGCTAGAGGCTGGCACCTTGATGAGAAGCATTTCACTGTTGATGGAGAACCAATCTCCGGCAGTTTGTTTGACTTTGGTCTGTACTTCTTCCACAATGCCCAGGAGCTTGTTAAGCGAGGCGCTGGCCCATACTTCTACCTGCCCAAGATGGAATCTCACTTGGAAGCCCGTCTGTGGAACGATGTCTTCAACACCGCTCAGGACTACATCGGTATGCCTCGAGGTACTATCCGAGGTACCGTCCTCATTGAAACCATCACTGCTGCCTTTGAGATGGACGAGATCATTTATGAATTGAGAGACCACAGCTCTGGCTTGAACTGTGGACGATGGGATTACATCTTCTCCTTCATTAAGAAGTTCCGTAACAACCCCAACTTTGTCCTTCCCGACCGCGCCTCTGTCACCATGACCGTACCTTTCATGGATGCATACGTGAGGCTGTTGATCAAGACCTGCCACAAGCGAGGTGTTCACGCCATGGTAAGCTTAGGCCTTTCTCACCCATGCATGATTTCTATATACAGTGCTAACATCTCAAAATAGGGTGGTATGGCTGCTCAAATCCCTATCAAGAATGATACCAAGGCAAATGACATTGCCATGGAGAGTGTTCGTGCAGATAAGCTCCGTGAAGTCCGTGCTGGCCACGACGGAACCTGGGTTGCCCACCCAGCTCTTGCATCCATTGCATCCAACGTCTTTAACGAATACATGCCCACCCCTAACCAGCTCTTTGTCCGACGAGAGGATGTTCACGTCACCGCCAATGATCTCTTGAACACTAACGTTCCAGGAAACATCACCGAGTCTGGCATCAGGAAGAACCTGAACATCGGTCTTTCTTACATGGAGGGATGGCTCCGTGGAGTCGGCTGTATCCCAATCAACTTCCTTATGGTTCGTTGAACTCTTCAGTATTGTTAACGCAACCCATTACTAACCCGCTTCACCATAGGAGGACGCTGCTACTGCTGAAGTTAGCCGAAGTCAGCTCTGGCAGTGGGCCAAGCACAATGTTCCCACCGCTGAGGGAAAGAGAGTTGACAAGGCATATGCACTCAAGCTGCTCAAGGAGCAAGCTGATGAACTTTCTGCCAAGGGTCCGAAAGGCAACAAGTACCAGCTCGCTGCCCGCTACTTCTCCGGTCAAGTTACTGGAGAGGACTATGCTGATTTCTTGACCACGTAAGTCGTCAATGTAGACATGTTATTCCATTCAAGCATTACTAACCCTTATCCATAGGCTGTTGTACAATGAGATTTCTGCTCCCGGCCCAGCTGTCAAGCTTTGATTTAATATAAGCGAAACAATATCTTTATTTTCCTTTAGAGACGGTATGGCATACGAAGCTGAAGTTTTCCATAATGTAAATAAACCCTGACATTTTGAACGCGCTGTATGAAATGAGCAATTCTACTACTTTTCTGTTTTAACACGTAAACCTGAAGACCACCTTGGAGATTCTAACATACTAAGTCTAGACATGGAATAGTAACCGTTTTTATATTGATGAATATCATCAGAAGTAATTAACATGGTAAAGGGGTAGATCAAAGCAGCATCAAAGACTAAATGTAAATAAATAGGCAAAGAACCAGCTATTTGGTATCCTTGGACAACTGGCCTTCACTTGAAGGACTTATAACGTCATCTGTAACCGAGCTAGATGTCGGGTTTATATGATATATCCCTTCGGCATCCAATTCCGTCACCCTCCTAGGCGTAGACATATTATAAAATGGAATGCTCGATGTAGCCTCCGTGGGGCCAAGAGTAGAAGGTGCGTAATATCCCATTACTGACCTCGAAGCCGTTTGTCTTGGTTCGCCACTTCCATATGGTACTTGTGCTTTGAATTCCATTCCATTATCCGCACCTTCTTCTGCAGCAGCCGCACAGGCAGCTTTTTCCTTTGCCCTTGATCGAAGTATCAACCATACAACCCCAACGACCACCGCTCCTATAATTGCAAGAGCACCCACCACACCTCCAATGATAGCACTGACTTTTTTTGATGCCCCGTTGCCGTCTTTGTCATTGGAGCCACTTGGGTTGGAAGGTTGGGCGCTACCGGATGATGTTACGGCAGAGTTCGTAGACGACGAGGTGATGGGTTCAGATGTAGACGTGGAAGAGAGTCTCCTTGTAGTTGAACTGTCTTCTCCTGGAGGAGGGTCATAGTTTCGGACTTCATGTCCACCGCATTGCTTGAGTGTATATTCTATCGGACAGCACCCGGTATCGATGCAGTACGTATCTTGGGGACAGTAACCTATGTCCAGGTCAGCTTATCTAGAGCCACGATATCATAAACAGCAAAAAAAATGAATGACACTGGGTATAAAAGAAAGTAAGAAGAAAGGGAAATATGAGATCAAAATCAAAGCAAAGTGACATACTCCCGTCCATACAGCAAACTTCCCCTATATATGGATTGTAGCATCTGGTCTCGTTTACACAGGGGACGTTTCCCACTCCGCAGGCCCTCTCGCAGTTCCTAGGCGGCGGCGTATAGGTACACTCTGTAGGAGGAGCTGACTTGGTCGTTGTCATTGTCACAGCCATTATACGCTGGTAGAGCATCTCGACTTTGATGTCTGCGGCCAGTACGGCCGGCAAAAGGGTGAGAGACGCCAATATCCGCCGCATCTTTCAAGGATCAAGCGGTATGCAAGGTCGATAGAAAGGAAAAAAACAGTAGGTATGAAGAACAGAGGACTAGATGAAGGATGCAGAAATTGGGATTTTGATTTGGTTGTGCTCTGTTTGTGTCCATTGTAGGCTGCATTCAGTGAATGCTGGCATCGCTCGATCAAGGCCGTCTTCGGCAATTTCCAGATACAAAGAAGTCACCATTTGATTCAAAGGAGCATGTCAACTGTGTGCCTCCTCATGTGCCCCTGTAGCAAGATGATCCACATCTTCATTCCATCCCTTGAGCCAGATTCACTAGGTAATCAGTTATCTTAGCCTCCGTCCCAGCATAGGTAGTTGCAGTGGACAGGGCAGCCGAGCCCAATACCAGGAGGACTAGTTACTGGTTCTCGCATGACTCGTCCTCTTTAAGGCTGGCTAAGCTTGCCTACAATACTTTGAACCATTCGGAGCCTTCAATAGGGAAAGGCGTATCTGAAATGTCGCTGAGCCCTTCACAGTCTTTGCACTGTTCTTCTTTATGTAGTACGAATCCTCGACTCCGGACACAACATCCGCAGAATAGCGTGCAATGGGCGTAGTATAGTCTTTTATTAGGGTATTGGCCGCGTGGTCTCATACAGCACTGACATGCCCTTGCACAGCAACCACCTCGCGCCTCGCATCCTTCCACTAGAGATCGCCGAGAAAGGTGTTCGGTCGGGTTATCAAGGAGAGTTTTATAAGCCTGGGAGATAAAATTATCACGTAGCCTTACTCTAGGGCCCTTAGGCTTGCGTTGATGAAGGTCATGCCATTCATTTGTAAGAACCCAGCCCTCGTTAGCCTCATTTAATAACTTGTGTTGCCAGTCTCTAGGCCCCCAGTTATCCAGATTCGAAATGGTATCTAGTTTCCTGCCTTGCGTAATATATTCAACTATTGTTTCTCTGAGGAATATTTGACGTTGCCTCCATTTATGGAGTCTCTGAACCAAATAGAGTCGTTCAACAAGCCAGTCACAGTCTTTCTCATGTTCATCCTTGGGCTGGATAGCTATCTTTTTCAGCCGAATCTCGTTAGAAATCTCATACATGTGCATACGGTCAAATAACTGTTCGAAATTCATGCTGGTACTGAATAAAATAAGTATGATGCAACCGCCAGCAAAGAGTAGAACGTGGTTGCGAGCAAACTGTAACAGGCCTTCAATCTCCATTTTGGGAGTTTATGAAGATGCCCAGGATGCAATTATTGAAGACACTATGTGAAAGATATAGGTAGGGTATGTCAATATTTTCTTCCGAGATATCACGCGGACTAAAAAAGAGGGTAGCGAAGGGGAAGAAGAGGTGTAGTTTGCCCTTTTATAAACGTTGCGTCAGGGTAACTATCGTCATATTCCTTGCATTTGGACGACGCAAAACACTTTAAACAACCACGGGTGGACCAGCTGGCCTATGTCTGGAAAAAACTAAAGCTTCTTCATGGTTCTGACTAACGCAAGAGGACTTCCGTACTCTCTTCGCCCTCTGCTCAGCGGTTAACTTCCTGGGTATCATGATTGGCGTGGACAAAGCGGATCCGGACAACGGGTATATGTTCAAGCGTCAGATAGGGGTGGTAGACGTCGAGTCTCACTGTACTCACTGTACACCTCGCCCATGGTTATTATCCTCGCCATTCATTAGTTATTGGATGTGGCTGGCCGTTGAACAACGCTCTCGCCTTCCCTATTGGATGGAACCAGCTGGAGTTAGTGCTATCACGTGTCTAGACATCACGTGGATGTTTACATAATATCCACTTTCCACCAACGTCCTCAAGTCTTTTTAACAACACATGGAACTTTTCCCTGCTTCGACATGCCAATATCAAGCCTCTATCTACTTCTAACCACAGTCTTAGCTGGACTGTTCGGAGTAAGGACAGCCAAGTACCCTATGTTAGCCTTTGGTCCCGGCCTAGATAATACCTTAATACCTCTGGTAGTCCAAATATACCCCCCCGAGGTTAGAGTAAATATACCCTATTGATTTATATCCATTACTCTCCTTAATATATACCCTCAACTTAGTTGTTATCTACCTATTCCCTTCTTCCCCTACTTGCTGTTAACCCTTAACCTACCTTCCCCCTTAGCAATATGCCAACTATCATCCTCCTGAGCCCTTGGACCTACACTGTTATTGATAGACCAATAATCTCGGGTCTACGGTAAGGATGAAGAAGAGCATGTAAGCTGCTTCCCTCTCTATTTCTCTGGGGGGGGGGGGGGGGGGGGGGGGTAATNNNATTTTTCCTATATATA